>NC_137457.1:27175341-27476104 GCF_964235325.1 Thermobia domestica | reverse complement strand
TGGTAGAGTTCCCGATGCACAATGCCGCGAGCAGTCCACCAAACACACAGGATGACTTTCTACTGGAGCAGTGCTGGCTTCCGACTGTTCATGGGATGCTAACCAATGATGACGGCGCCGTGGAGCTTCGTACAGGACCCACTTCTCGTTACATGTCAACACCCTGTCCAGATATGGCTCCTTCCTCAGACAAAACAGCAAAGAAACACAGGTGTCTGCGTGCGTTGCCTTCTGGTCCGAAGTCAAATCATGTGGGACTCATCGACCCAACTTGCAGTGCTTCCCAAGTTGACGGAGGTGCTGCTCAATGGTTTCTTCACTCACACTGAATTGTAATCCTTAGTCTTCGTCATGTGTTGCGTCTTCGAGTGTTTCGTCACCATCCTTAAACTTGTTAAACCATAGATGCACTGTCCGCGTCGGTCCGCGTAGTCACAACACCTTATCAAAGACCTGGCATATCTGCCGCACCGCTGCAGCAGCATTTGACCCCAGTTTGAACTCGTACAATATACACGCCCTTATGACGCTCTGTGGAGGTCTCATGTTCACTCTCTCCTTACGCAAATTGACAGTGTAACTGAACTGCCAAAACCAGGTAGTATGTTGGATATACCCACACCAACAACTGACCTTCGCCTTATCTAAACTCGCATTCAACTCACGGTGTGAGGGCTAATTGAACTCAGACCTCCACAAGAAACGACAGAAGTTTCTAGGTTACCTTTATAGTTTAAAAATGTTATCATCTGAATTAAAAGCTTACAATGTAACTTTAACAGTTACAAAATGCTATACCCAGTGTCTTCCAAAAGTTTCGTTGTTCATTTGTGTAGGAGTTTCGCCATTTGTCCGTGATCGAACCTTGATCCCGACATTTAGGTCTCTGGAAAAGAAGAATAATCTTTAGTGTCAATTATCTTGTCCCTTAGAAACATTCGTTGCTAATTTTGCCTTCTACTCAGGAGATCAGAGTTGAATTACCTTCGAAGCTCATTATTCAGATTTCAGGTTAAACTGTAGGCTCACTTTGCATATGAAGTCTGCAGAGGGGGCATATTCTCCCACAAAATCTTATGGTCCGGCCCTTGGGTTTAGTCTAGAACACCCCTTTGCTTCCTCCAAATAGGAATAGAAAAAAAATTAAAAACATTTCTGTTCTCAGGATGTACACAGATTGAAATTTGCATGCTTTATCCTATTTGGACAATTTTTAGGGTCATGCCTCCAGTCCCCCCTTTGTTTGTGCAAATGGAAAATGTTATACAGGGTGTTTCAAAAAACACGGACAACGTTTGGGAGGTGATTTCTGACACCAAGACATGACAAAAACTATACACTAACCTGGGTGCACAAATGCTTCCTTTCGGAGTTATAGGCCGCCGAAAACATAAAAACATGAACTTTAATGGTCCATAGCGTAACACTATAGGACCAACTTTAGTCGGGTCAAGACTTCACTTAGGAACTGTTATGTGTTCTATCCAAATATCCATTATATATTTTTACAGAGGTAATTGGCGAGTGCTTCAAATTATATGCCCGTTACCAAACTGCCTGTATTACAATTGCAGGATTCTGAAACATGTATTTTTGGATAGCCCACATATTATTTCCCAAGTGAAGTTTTGACCCGATTACGATAGGTTTCATAGTTTTGAATCCATGGATCTTTAAAGTTCATTTTTTCATGTTTTCTACAACCTATAAATCCGAAAGGAAGCATTTCTGCACTCAGGTTAGTCTATACTTTTCGTCTTATGTTGTAGTCAGGAATCACCTCCCAAGCGTTGTCGGTATTGTTTTGAAACGCCCTAAATATTTCACTTTTTATTGTAGGCTGAAGAGCTACGAATCTAGCAAGTTCCTTTCCAATTGTTCAACTCCTTCTAGACTAGACCCAAGAGCCGAACCCTTATCGGAATGAGAATATAGGAAGAAACAGGAGCAACCTAAAAATAAAAAAAAAATAAAATAAAAATAAAAAAAACACGATATCAGGGGCGAATCCAGGGGAAGTGATCATCCCTCCAGAAGAGGAAACTTTCTTATTTTATATTTAAATAAAGCCCATCCCGAAGTTTGGAGCTCTTAAAAGTAGCTCTAAGTGGCCTATTACATCCCACCGTTTCCCCACGAGTCCGTCCTGGATCCGCCCCTGCTGGGGATCGAACCAGGAATTTCACGTACCAAACATAAACGCTATACCACGAAGAAACAGTGTCCCCTTGTACTGAAAAGAGACATTAAACCAGAAAGAAATAATTTCAACAGTCCAAATTCTAATTATGTTTTCTTGATTACTGCAAAAAAACGGATAAAAATATTAATTATTTATTTTCTTACTTACAGATATGGAAGATAGAGAAAAAAGATGGAGTCTCGGAAGATCAAGATAATTTTGAAAACACAAACGTGAATTTGTGAAATAAAAGAACAAAAAAGCATCGGATATAGCTTTACGTATTTGATGTAAACTATTCTATACTTCTGTTATTCCGTTCTCACGATATTACTTCTTATTTTATATAAAATGTATTAAAAAGCACGTAAGTATAATCAAACCTACGAAACAAAAGTTTTCTTGTGATTCTTTTAAAACACTTTCTGATATAACAGTCTAATCACCAGAAAGAAAAATGTAACTCTAAAAAAATAATATATGTAAATCACAGAATTTACTTTGTGAATTTATGTCTGCAACATAGTCGGTGGAACATTTCACTATCAAGAAATGTGGTAGAGAAATAATTTTAGTGGAATTTATCTTCTGGTAATTGGATGAAAACGACAAAACAGGAAAGATATATTTGTTACAGTTATGTTCACTATCATTGTCAATTTATTCTTTAAGAAAAATATATATTTAAAATATTTTGTAATTGATTATAGTGAAAAAGATAAAGTTATTTAACTTAAAAAAAGTAAAATTTTTGTATAATATTGATATAACAGTCGTACTGTTCCTGTAATAAATTTTGTAATAACTTCTTCTATTACATGTTTCTTAATTTTTTTTAATGTTTTCCCTATAAACACCAATGGTCCTTTCAAAATCGCTACAGTAGATATTATCTTACACTTTCCTTGATTGCAGATCATCTTAAGAGTCTTCATCCCGGCGAAATTAAAATACCGCTAATTTTACATGAATTCTGTGATATCTTCAAATAGATAAAAGATAATCGAAATGTGGAACAAGAGCGCCCTAGACAATATCATTTTACATGAGAAACCGTTATCACGACTCACTTATCTGCTTTCGATTTCGAGCCATTTTGAAAATCGGCATTTATTTTCGCGTTTCTAAACAGCTCAAATCATAAAGGCACTAGGTGACTTGTGATAACGGTACCTCACGCAAAATGATATTGTCTAGGGCGCTCTTGTTCCATATTTCAATTATCTTTTTATCTATTTGAAGATATCACATAATTAGTGTAAAATTAGCGGTATTTTAATTTCGCCGGGATGAAGACTCTTAACGGGACATCTTCTAATTTAGTGAGTTATTCTCGTACTTTGGATCTTTCAACAATTGGACATGCATGAATGAATTAGCATTCTGTTTTCCGTGACATCAGCATTGATCCATTCTATCTGGGTTGCGATTTAAAAAGAAAAAAATCTTAAATTGAAGCATTCAACAAGAAAAGATTACTCTTAACTTGCAGACTTAATCTTGGATTAACGCGTTAGCTGCCAATGGTGAATTTTGTTGTTCACCGTTAGAGTGCCAAGCGTACTTACTTACATTATTCTTGTTTTGTTCATATTTTTTAAACATAATATTAATATTGAATCATAAAATAAGGCAAGGTATTGAATCCGCGTGCATAAAAGTTGGGGGTCCGATCGGACCTACGTGTGTATATTTTGTTTATAGGCAAGGGAATAAATTACACTTGAACTGGCAACTCTGTTAGAAAGTTATTTGTTTATTACTACATGTGCAGAAGTGAGAAGTGTAGATATATTCATCTTGCTTTTAGTGCTAATAAGTAATATCTTTGTGCAATGAAAAACGAAGAAATATGAGCAGAACTCGATCTCATTAGTAATAGCAGTGTAGTGATCTAGACTTTTCTGAAAATTCAGCAAATGACAGGGACACTGACATCTTGTGAAAATAAATTAGAATAAATAATGAATCCATTGTTAAACTTTTTAACACGTCACTGAAAAAGCAAAACATAGGTCCGATCGGGTCTACAAAAGCAACAAATGCTTGTTACTTGGTATTTAGCGCCCCTAGCGGCGTTAATAATAATCAATATCAAAGACCAAAACCTACATGTGTAATAAAAACACTACAGCTTATTAACAGTAGAGACAGGATTTTACAATACAAGTACTCTAACGTCAATTCGAAGAATTAGAAATTGTGGGTCCGATCGGACCTACTAAGAACATTTTTTAAGATCACTCCAGTTGGTCCGATTGGACCCACATGCAACTAACGTGTTAAGAAAGAAGTTGGTCAAGTGCTATATGTGGAGAATTAGACTGTATGGCTCAGAGACTTGGATATTAAGGAAGCTAGAGAAGAAATATTTAGAGCGCTTCGAAATGCTGTATTAGAGGAAAATGATGAAGATAAAATGGACAGAGAGAGAGAGTAACAAATGAGGACATTTTGAAACGGATAGGAGAGAGGAGGACGTTTCTAGCCAGTGTCATTCGTAGGAAGGCTAATCGGATTGGACACATTTTGCAAAGAAATTGTTTTTCTTCATATTGCCATAGAAATAAAGATGGAAGGAAAGCGAGGAATAGAAAGAACACAAGTGATGGATGATTTGAAAAATAGAAGAAAATATTGTTAGTTAAAAGAGGAAGCTGAAGATCGAGAAATGCGGAAGAAACATTTCCAAGTCCAAACCAAAAATTAAAATTGAAAATGAAAAAACCTCATTAATCACAGGACCTGCCGAAAGGCAGAATACTAAATAATAATAATAATAATAATAATAATAATAATAATAATAATAATAATAATAATAATAATAATAATAATAATAATAATAATAATAATAATAATAATAATAAACAGAATGAGGAGGAATTTCTAGTGCTACATTTAGTCTAATTTTGAGAGTACAGTAAGGAATACTAAGAACTATGACTACAGGTGCTGCCCATAAGACGAGACGGAGAGAGAAATGAAGTTTTCTCGTCTCGTCTCGTCTCGATTCAAGACGGATGATTTCTCATTTGGCCCTCATTCTCGAAAAACTTTTCTTGCCTAGTCCCGTTCTGTAAAGTGGTTTTATGATACAATTTGTACCATACGGATGTTTTCTGGAACTTTGCGTTATAACTCTCCTATTTGAGCTATTTCGTCCTGTTTTTTCTTCCTTTTTTCAAGCTTATAGGCATTGTAGAACGTGTTAGGTATGGTTTCACGTCTTTCTACTTTAAGACATAGCAGGTGATGACGTCATAAATTTAAAAAATATATTTTCTTTTGTTAGGCCTATTTTCATAAGTTTTTGGTGGGCTTACTTTTACACCTAGAATATTGAAATTTTGCACAAACATTTAGTCCACCGAGTAGTATTTATCAGATTGTTTTACAGATCTCTGCGTTAGCACGGAGGGTGCAGAGGGGAAAAGGGGTTTAAAAAGGGATATTTTGTTACCAAAAAATAACTTTTTCGCTATTTTTACGACTCAGATGCATGATAGAGACATGTGAATGGTACCGTCTGAAAGGCAGTTTTATTCTGAAGAGAATGGTGGGCGAACCATGATCCTAGGGTAATTAGGAATGTCTCAGGAAATTTTTACCTGAGAGTCTTTTGCGGTAATTTGGGGCATTGTGTGGATTATTGATAAATATTTTCCTGAACTTACTATTCAATGTAGAAGCTTGAAGTATGGTACACACATTCAGTTCACCAAGTAGTATTTATCAGATTTTTTTCAGATCTCTATCTTCACACAGGGCCGTTTCAGAGAGGGCCCAAAGTGTGACAAAAAAAATTCCCCGGAAATTTCCCCTTTCCCCATAATTTTTCTCTCTTCTGGTATTTGGTATGGGCATGTAAGTAGTACCATTTGAAAGCCTGCTCTATTCTGAAGAGAATGGGATATGAACCATGAGCCTAGAATAAATAGTGACGATGCAGTAACTGTTTGACTGAAAGTCTAAAAAATACCCCAAAAATCCAAGATCTTAAAAAGGCTATAGCAACATAGACCCGTCATTTAGAAATTGAAGTGCTTGTCTCTGATAAACTTTATGTATAAAAGTTCATAATCAGGATTCAACTATAGAGGATATCGAGCTTATTTGAGTATAATAAGAAAAAAATATCTTTTTCTGAAAACTAGTGCAACAAGCAATGTAACTCATATGACATCAAAGTATTAACAAATTATCAAGATACATTATATCAAAGAACTGAAGTCCTACTATAAAACCGAAAGTAAAAATGGCAGAACATTCATCTTACCAAAAGCACCGGGCTATTTGAGTCATTACTGTATTCTATTTGCATTTTATTTTTCTTTTAAAAGAAAGGCCTTATCCGTTGGCAATAATGTGAACAGACTTTGGGGAAAATTGCTAAAATTCAGCTTAAACTATACAAGAAACTATGTAGATTCTGTATTCCAAAAGCAAATTGTTCTAAAATGGATGGAACATAGTTAAAAATCACGAAACACGAATATTAAAGGAAGTGGAAAATGAATGAAACAAGAATTTTAGGAATGATCCAAAACAATGCATCAAAAGATTGTGATCTTGGCCAATAACCAGTTTTTGGATTAGGGATCACAAAATTTTTGAACGGCCTCTAAATTGAATTTTCATATTTTCTACGGAGTAAGCACATCATACTGAGTTAAGTGATAGTTTGAGTTAGGCTACACTATATACTGTTCTCTAGATATAAGGCGTACAAGAAAATTTTTTACTGAAGTATATTCGATATTTTGACCTCCCAAAAAATTAAGTTCTCTCTCTATATATATAACTCAAAAACTATAACAAGGAGATAGATAATTGAAAGCTTATAGCAAAGACATAAGGAAGAACATATAAACGATGTACAGCACGTAAGGTAAATATGAAGAGAACATTGTCAAAAGTCAGGTTGTTTGAGTAAAATCAATTATAATAATAAAGTGAAAAACACCATGATAACTATAATTAGGAGTCACCATTTAACTGAAACAAGTTGTTAATATTTAGATGTCGTGTACTATTAGTATTATTCTTTTTACATTTATTTATTTATTATCAGACTTCCAAAGATTTCTTTTTATATAAGTTAAAGATCGTGCGTTATGATACATGACTCCCAGTTATGTTTCAGTTTAATTAAAGTAGAAATGTGAAGAAAGGAAAATATGAAGTGAAGAGGAAGATAAGGAAGGGAGAGGAAGAAGGAGAAGAGAAAAAGAAGAAAATGAAAGAATTAGAATGACTAATTGGAAAAAAGTCTATCTCAGGAGAGTAGTAGATAAAAGAAAATAATACGAAGGAAGGATTTCCAATAATCTATGGTAGAAATGGAATAAGGTATAAGAGGGAGGATAAGAAGAAGTAGAGAAGAAAGAAAAGTACGGAATAATCACTGAAATATAGTTGAGAACCTGATAATATGTTGCATGTATGTTGTATTCCGGTTAAATTTCATAGGAATTAAGGTTATACTCGTTGCAATCTGACACATGTCAACCCATACGACTCTGACCTGGATCCAAGTAAATACACAAGTTGGATTTACTCGAACCCAGCCCAGATGGTGCGAAATGTTAATTTGATTACGGTAATTATTTTTTTCAACCTGAGTTTATCCATTCAGTAAATGCATACTTTTCATTCAACAGTTGAACTATTCTTGGAGATTACCAGGAAAAAAAAAATCAAACTGAAATGTTGCATCATCAATAGGTACTTCAAGTCCTCCAAGATTCTCAGAAGTTAATGGGTATTGTCACTAGTTTATTCGCTTGCCCTCGCTTGCGTCGAAGAGCAAATGCTGGTTAATAACAGAAGGATTTAAGTTCTCCATAAATTATGCCATGCATCAACAACTATAGTTTCTCATAATCCCATCATAGGTCAATAAGTGGCCACGTGATCATACTAATATTTGAAAGCGATTTACCCAAGCTGGACCACCCAATTTTTATATTCACATTCTAAGAACAATTACCAATTATTGATTTAACAATAGGGAATGTACCCTCCCAAATTTAAGATTGGTGCACAAATATACCTATGTCTTATGAAAGGTAATGAACCCTGTACTCATATGAGGTAACAAAGCCGTATCAAAGAAATAAAATAGGTCAATAACTTTCGAAATTTGAATATTTGGCCATAAGGGGGACGCCAACATTTACAATGGGTTCTAGAGAACGTTTACCGAATTTTGTTATTTGGTAATTCCCAACTTTAAGAAATGGTCCTATTTACCCAACAAAATTTAAAAAGTGAGCATCAAAGTATAAGGGAAATGAGTCCCTGAATCCCTGTACACATTCATCCTTATCAAAGGATTCGATTACTTCCAAAATTTACATTTTTTGACAATTTTTACCCATGAAAGTCAACGAAATTTATACTGATATTTGTTATTGTCATGTACCGGTATACCAAATTGGGCAAATTTTTAAACTGTAAGGGGTGGGCCAATGTATCCCTTCTAAATTTTCAATGTATCTATATCTTAAGAGAATAGACCTCTGAATACGCCCATATAACCATATAAGGTAATAAAACTTCATCAAAGGGGAGTCAATAACCTCCAAAATTTGATTTTTGGCAATTTTTAACCGTAAAAGGGAACGAAATGGACCACCCAAATTTATAGTAATAAATATTAGAGTCCTATACTATTACACCGAATTTTTAAAATGGACAATTTCCAAAATTTAAGGTGAGCCAATGTACCTTTCCCAAATTTCAAAAAGGGTGCACCATTGTACATTTGTCTTAAGAAATAGAATAGACCCCTATATATGCCCATATAACCATATTAGGTAATAAGACCTCATCAAATGGGGCCAATAACCTCCAAAATTTGAATTTTTGGCAATTTCTTGCCCATAAAAGGGAACATATGGAACCCCAACACTGATAGAGGTACATACTCTGGTCCTAGACTACCATACCAAATTTTTAAATTGGACAACTTCCAAAATTTAAGAGGTGGGCCAATGTACCCCTTCCAAATTTTAAGAATGATGCACCAATGTACCTATGTCTTATGATAAGGAATGGACCCCTATGTATGCTTATATAACCATATAAGCTAATAGAACCTCATCAAAGGGAATAAATTAGGCCAAAAACCGAACACGTGGTATGACGTATTGCTTAACGACGTGGACCACCCAAATTTATAGTGGTATTTATTAGGGTCCTAAACTATTATACCAAATGTTTAAATTTTGCAATTTCCAAATTTTAGGGGGTGGGCCAAGGTACTCCAGCCAAAATTTTAAATGGGTGCACTAAGGTACCCATGTCTTATGAAAGAGAATGGATCCATGTGCATGGCCATATAACTATATAAGATAATAAGACCTCATCAAAGGGGAAGGTTAAAAACCTCCGAAATTTGATTTTTTGGCAATTTTTTACCCATAAAAGGGAACAAGATGGACTCCCAATACTGATAGAGGTACTTACCCTGGTCCTAGACTACCATACCAAATTTTTAGATTTGGTAATTTCTAAAATTTACGGGGGTGGTCGTATGTACTCCTGCCAAAATTTAGGGGGTAGGCCAAGGTACCCCTGCCAAAATCTAGAGGTGGTAGTCCTAGGTACCCCTAGGTCATTAACCCCGGGCCAAGGGCATTGGGAAATGTACCCATCCTAAATTTGAAGATCCTTGACTCATTCGCACCAACACTGGGGCATGGGGGCCCCTACATTGAATAACCAAGAGTGCGATAGGGTAACCCCCTTACTACTGATATGCAGTTGCTAATGTATGTTGAACCAGATTGGGAACGTTCGAAGCTAGTTAAGTTAGTTGTAATTCCACAGTTTCCGCATAGATGGCACTATTAAGCGTACCGGCACTTCCGTTACTCATTTTTGTTTTCTCTTGCAAAACTATTTTTTATATATATATAGAAAATAAAATGTCATGCATTGTAAGGTTAAAGATTGAAATTCGACGTGTCGTCTGCGAAATCCAAGTGGAATCTTGTCAGGCAGTCCTAGTGAATTTCACGAACAGAGTTATTGCATACTATAGCACGGCCAATAAGAGATGGTCTCTGACGTTTCTTACCAAATGCGGTGGGACATTGCAGCCCCTACTTTGATACCAGTGTTACCAACCACGATCACTCTGTCTTATACCGTTAATTAAATTGCCACTACAGTTGCACCGAAAAAAGCTTGACACGCGAGTAGTGGCAATGTCACTGCGAGCTGTCAGGGACGTTCTCTTACTGGACGCACTATAGCACAGTAGAGGAGGATATATACCCGACATCATTCACCATACCTGAAATCTGAATGTGTGACGAACATGTTTCTGAAGTCCGTTAGTATATTTTGAACAAATAAAGTACATATGGAAAGTGTAACAAGCTTTGTACCCGACGTTACAGATAAAATTGTCCAAACGATACCTTTTTACCAGGAAGTAATGTACTCTTTCCGATATTTCCACTGAAAATGAACAATTCTATATTCGGGGTCATCTATGCCAAGGACAACCAATATGTTTCAATTGGTGCTAATGTGAAACGTAACTAAAAGTACAACTCTGAGCAAAAATCTTCGAAACTTGTTGTAGCAATATTTGGCTCCATCTATTTGCATTTTCATTACTTAAATTATATATTATAAACAACAAATCATGCAGAAACAGTACTGAAATAACGTTTTTTACTAGCTTTGTAATTAGCTTGTTTCCATTAAATAGCAAAAAAGGGTTCGAACTTCAAAGGAACGGACGTGAGCATGTCATCCGGACATCTGAATTAAATCTAGTCCGTTCGATAAACATAACAAAAATATGTTTATGCACAAAAAGTTAGGTGCCATGTAGGCCCGTATCCAGGGAGGGTCTACGGGGTCCGGACCCCCCTACATTTTTGCTGGTACAACTAAAATTTTCACGGTAGGCTTGCAAACGACCTATGATATGGTGATGCACTATCATATGGTTGGATCGGGCACCCCTAACTTCAGCCCCCCCTACATTTTTGGGCTGGCTACGGCCCTGGTGCCATGGACAAAGGAGTAACTTCCTGAAGAACATTAACTCCGTTAATAAAAAGAAAATTATATACTCGTAGTGAAATAGCTATTGCATCAACACTGTTCATTGGAAAGTAATAGCTTATAGCTCATTCTCTTCAGTACGAAACAAGCTTTACAGAGGTACTATGTATTGTGGCCCATAACATACTTAAACAGGGAAAATTGGGAGAATGTCGGGAAAATTCCCTCAAGAAATCCCTCCCATCAACTTTCGGAAATTATTTTACGAGGAAAGAAATGTGTGTACCAAATTTTGTATTGATAAACGGAATAGATATGAGGGAAAACCTTGTATACTAATACACGCTTCCCCCTATACATATTCTGTCTAACAATACACACATTTCTTATCAGGCCCGTATCCAGGGTGTCTAGGGGGGCCGGGTCCCGCTAAATTTTTGCTGGCCCCTAAAATTTTCACGGTCCGCTTGCAAATGAATTATAATATGGTGATCAATTATAATATGGTTGGATCGGGCCCCCCTAACTTCAGCCGGGCCTCCCCTTACATTTTTAGGATGGCTACTGGTCTGTTTCTTATCCCCTATAGTATTTTCCCGACATTCTCTGTTGCATGTACAAGTACGTTATGGACCCCAATACATAGCACCTCTGGAAATCTTGTTTCATGCTGAAGAGAATGAACTATAAACCATGACTTTCCAATGAACAGTGTTGATGCAATAGCTACTTCACTGTGAGTCTATGATTTTCTTTATACTAACAGGGTAAATGGGCCCCAGAGACTTACTCTTTGTTCATGGCACCTAATATTTTGTGCATGAACATAACTTTGTTATGTTTATCGAATGGAATAGGTTTGATTCGAATGTCCGGATGACAGTTCATGTCTGTTCCTTGTTAAATTTGAGCACTGGCGTACTCAAGCGGAGGCTCGGTGTATTAATTTTCTTGAGTAAAATGCAAAAATAAACATTTATCACATTGACATGTGTACACTTGAAATTACATGAACTCAGGAGTCTGTATCCCCCATTGCATTTCTGCGCACGCCACTGGATTCTAGGTCGCTTTTTAGGTTTTATTTGCAGACATATCTTTAATAGAGAAAAAATAATTATTCCGTGGATAGGTCTATTGCTCTGTCGCAGAAGTTAGGACGTAGTTTTGCAACAGATAGCGCGAGTTCAGTTTTACCCGTCCAAACTGCTTGAGTTTCGGAAGTGTTATACGGTGTAGAATGATTCGATAGATGGCAGAGTAATAACTGTAAGCCATATCGAGAAGCGTTAACATAGAACCGATATAGTGCCCGAAGAATAGGTTGCATCTGAAATGTTAACCCTATATTCAAATTGGAAATAGTTGAAATTAGAATATCAGAGGATAATTAAATTTTTCAGGGGGTGCTCATATTCGAGTGAATACAGTATTTAAAATATTTTTACTTTTTGAACAGTGCTTCTGTTTTAATGGGGGAGCAATAAGTCAAAACAAAGGACCACGTACAATCCTTATGATAATTGGATTTCGCTTGACTTGCTTGAAATTGTGATATGTTGTAGATATTGCGATCTTGAGAAAAAGGCTCAATGGGCATAACCATCAATCGCCGACCGTTTGGCCACTATAGGCCCACTTTTTGAGAAACAGCCGAAGATAATGATATTCGCGATATCGGTGGAAAAGACTGAAACCATGATATGTTGTAGATATTTTGATTCTGAGAAAAAGTCTCAATAGGTTCGACAACAAAGCACTGACCGTTTGGCCACTACAGGGCCACTTTTTTCAAAGCGGTATAAGGTAACGTTATTCTGAATTTCTGTGGAAAAAACTGAAATCGTGATATGTTGTACATATTTTGATACTGAGGCAGATCCATAGCTAGAGATTTCGGCGCCCTGGGCAAAGTAAAATTCAGCGCCTCCTACACTTGCCAAACCAAACTTTTGCATCCTATCTTTTTTTTTTTTTTTTTTTTTTTTTTTTGAGGGGCCGCGGTTGCTCAGTAGTAGAGCGTTCACCTCTGGTGTTTGGGGTCCCGGATTCGATCCCAGCCCCCGCCAAGTGAACTTTGTGGTGGACAAACATCGTGTGCGTGGGTTTCCTCGGGGTTCTCCCGTTTCCTCCCACTTTCTTCATTCCACCATTTCATTCATTACTCATCATCACCGCCTCCTTTAGCCTAACCGGCATAATCGTGGGACGTAAAACTCAAATATTTCATTTCATTTCTTCCTATATATATATATTTGTTTTATTTTGCATATAAGAGAAGCAGCTTTTGTTGTTATGCTATGCAGAATTTTTATCAAGCTGCTTGGACAGACCATTGCAACAGCCAAAAACGGTCATTATGTATTCTTTTACAAATAATAGCTGTTTTCAA
This sequence comes from Thermobia domestica, assembly GCF_964235325.1. NCBI lineage: Eukaryota > Metazoa > Arthropoda > Insecta > Zygentoma > Lepismatidae > Thermobia > Thermobia domestica. The sequence goes on along the minus strand of NC_137457.1, from coordinate 27,462,503 downwards.
GAGGCTTTTTTTTTTTAACTTTTGTTGAACTTTACGAAACTACCTTGGTTGTATACAAATCCACTTCGCGAACAGTTATGAAAATTTAGAGCTATTTACATTTCATACCATCAATAAGAAATGAAATTTCAATACATTAGAAACTATGTGCTTTTAAAATGTTCGAAATGGATGATGGCATTAATTTCCAGTAATAATTGTAAACTTTTGTTATTTTATTCTGCATATGAACACACAAATAACATTTTAATTTAGATTCGTTTAATACAGGCAATTAAAGTTCGGGTTTGTTAGTCATAGACTTTCTTTTATTACTCTCAAGGGTCGGTGGTGTGATATTATTTTAAATGTTCATGCCACAACAGAAGATAAAGATGACGATATAAAAGACAGTTTTTATGAAGAAATAGTAGAAAGGGTATTTGACCAACTCCCGCGATACCATATGAAAATTCTATTACGGGATTTCAATGCGAAGGTAGGGCAAGAAGATATTTTCAAACTGATTATAGGGAAAGAAAGTCTGCATAAGGAAAGTAATAACAACGGTGTTTGACTCGTGAACTTTGCAACATCCAAAAACCTAATCGTGAAAAGTACAATATTCCCACATCGCGATTTTCATAAATACACATGGACCTCGCCAGATGGAAGAACACACAATCGAATTAATCACGTTTTAGTAGATAGAAAAAAACAATCTAGCATAATTGATATTCGGTCGTTCAGAGGACCTGACTGTGACACTGATCACTATCCGGTAGCAGTGATAGTAAGAGAGAGATTATCGTTAAAGAAAGGGAATATTAAACACCTAAAAACGAAGAGGAGAACCAGGCTAGAGGGGAATACCAGCAGGCCCGTATCCAGAGGGGTTTAGGCTCCCCTAAATTGTGGCTATCCCCCTAAAATTTTCACGGTAGACTAGCAAATGAACTATAATATGGCGATGAACTATAATATGGTTGTATCGGCCCCCTAACTTCAGCCGGGACCCCCTTACATTTTTGGGCTGGCTACAGGTCTGAATACCAGATTGAAGTGTCGAATAGATTCTCGAGTTTAGAAGGTTTTGAGAGCATTACTGTTGAGAATACTTCGGTTCAAATTAGGTATAACATTAAAATTTCAGCATGAGAAAGAATGAGGCACGCGGAAATACATAGGAACAAACCATGGTTCAACCAGGAACGCACCAAAATACCGGTGAAGGGAAAACAGACAAAACTGAGTTGGTTACAAATTCTGAACGATATAACTGCACAAAACTTCGTTGACATCAGATGGGAAACTTCCAAAATGTATAGAACAAAGAAACGCGAATTTTTGAAAGCTAAAATTAATGAACTTGGAGATAATATTAAAAAATCGTCATATGTATAAGGGCATCAACGAATTATCAACTTCGCGCGTATAATTGAAAGAGAGATAACGGAATAATTCTCACTAATACACATGGCATCTTGAATAGATGGAAACATTTCTTTAACGATTTGCTTAACACGCAGTCAAAAACTAATGTTCTTGGGGAAAGGGAAATGCACACAGCAGAACCATAAATTCCAGAGCCTAGCCGAACAGAAGTAGAAATCGCTATAAAGAAATTTTTAATAGTTAATTTTAGCTGGAGGGGAAACATTTGGAATAAGATACACAAACTCATTCTCCTTATCTGGAACAAGGAGAATTACCACAAGAGTGGAAACAATGAATCATTGTTCCAATTCAAAGCAGATTATAATAATTATCGAGGCATTTCTCTTCTGTCAACATCCTATAAAATTCTTTCAAACATTATATTAGTGAGATTGATTCCATATGCAAATGAAATTATTGAAGGTTATCAGTGTGGACTTAGAAGAAATCAATCAACTATCAATTATCTACCATTTGACGAATACTCGAAAAGAAATGGGAATACAATACCACAGTACATAAATTATTTATTGATTTTAGAAAGGCTTAGGATTCTCTTAGGAGAGAAACATTATATAACATCAATAACCAACTAAAACTCGAGTAGGAAAATTCTTCTCCACAAGCTTCCACGTCGAGAATGGCCTGAAACAAGGAGATGAGTTGTCGACACTATTATTTAACTTTATCTGGAGTATACTATAAGGAAAATAAAAAATAGCAACGAGGGCCTAGATCTAAATGGTATTCACCAGGTTATGGCGTATGCTGATTATGTAAATCTGATAGGAAATGATAGAACAATGGAAAGAAATGCAGAGGCCTTATGAAACGCTTACAGGTTTAGAAGTAAATGCAGGAAAAAAAAAAAAAACTAAATACATGTAAGTTCCCTGGGATCGTAATACTGCAAATTATGGATGCGTCAAAGCATCAAATAATACTTTCGAGAAAGTGGATAGTTTCAAGTATCTAGGATCAATATTAACAGACGAAAATCATATCCGCGAAGAAATTAAATGTCGACTAAAAGCAGGGAATTCGTGTTATTATTCAGTTCAAAATCTTTTGTCGTCGCGAATTCTGTCGAGGAATCTGGAGCTTAAAATATAAAAAACGATAATCATGCTTGTTGTTCTGGATAGTTGCGAAACATTGTCACTTTCTTTAAGGGACGAAGTATTTAAGAATAAAATTCTGAGACGAATATTCCGACCCAAAGGGAACGGGGTGGGGGCGCCGTGGGTCAGTGGTAGAGCGTTCACCTCTGATGTCTGGGGTCCCTGGTTCGATCCCAGCTCACGCCATGTGGACTTTGTGGTGAACAAACACCGTGCTCGTGGGTTTTCTCGGAGTTCTCCCGTTTCCTCCCATTTTCTTCATTTCACCATTTCATTCATTTCTCATAATCACCGTCTCCTTTAGCCTAACCGGCATAAACGTGGGACGTAAAACTCAAAGATTTCATTTCATTTTTTTTCCAAAGGGAACGTGAATGGGCAATGGCAGATATCTCGTAACGAGGAACTGCATAATTTATATACCCTTTACCAAACATTGTTAGAGTCATCAAGTCTAGGAGGCTCACAGAGAGTGGTCACGTAACGAGAATGGAAGAAGGTAGGAACGCTTTCAAAGTTTTCACTGGAAGTCCAATCGGAAAACGTCCATTAGGAAAACCTGGGCCCAGATGGGAGGACAATATTAAGATGGATCTCACAGAAACAGAAATACAGAGTAAAAACAGTCCAGTTGGCTAAGGATAGAAGTCATTGGAGAGGTTTTATGAACGCGGCATTAAACTTCCGGGTTTCATAGGCCATAGAGTGAGTGAGTTTTTTACGGTAAAAAAAAAATAAATTGTGAAATATAACGAAAATTCAGAAGGAGCCTTCTTTGTGAATTTGTGTACAGTATGTATCGATGCAGGTGACGAATACATTTAATGTATGTATTTAAAATCCAAAACATAGTTTGGGTACCATATATGTTTGAAATTATATAGTAATTACTTAATTTGTTAATGAATTAAAGTTCTGAATTTAAGACTACTTATTATGAATTAACATATTAAAAGTACACTAACATACATTCAAACACACGTATATGTGTAATTTGTATGTAGGTAGATAGATAAAACAAAACAGAACTAGATATGTATGCAGAGGAAAAGAGATCCTGGCGATGCAAGTAGGCCTACTTGATGGAGAAGTGATCTCCCCCCCCAAAAAAAATCTTCAAATTGGGAGCATTTCATATATCAATAGAATTTTAAAAAATCACTGGTAGTGATCAGCCTTTGAAAAAGACGAAATTCGTTGGGTTAAGTTCTGACCCCTTAACCCCCTATTCTACAAGTTCGAAAATGTGATTATTACCCTTGTCTACTTTCATTTTTAATATTCTTGCGCAAACAGCAGCTTGCGTGTGTCTCGTCACTTCTCTTATTTTCATACCTTCATTCTCACCATCGTGATTTACCCAATTGGGTAGAAAAGCGTGATTAACTAAGGAAACTCATCACCACCACAACGTCGAACACGTATTTCAGAATTTGACCGTTTCTGATTTTAAAATCGGCCCTGCGTACGTTAGAAATCATTACTCGGTACCTTGTATATCACATTGTCATTAACAAATCAAAATAATAAGCCTAAACTTGTTGCGCCTCTTATTGAGACGTGTGAATTGTGAGCGGAGCGAGCAAGAAAATTTTTAACATTTTTTTTTCAAATCGATAACAACATTGATTTAATAGGGCGCCAATTCTTATATGGGTTGCAACCTCGTTTGCTCTTTTCCAACACTTTTTCTTTCTTTTTGATCGTTGGGCGTCCTCTTACTATCAGCACCCGGGCGACCGCCCCGCTTGCCCCCCGCTAGCTACGGCTCTGTCCTGAGGAAAAGTCTCAATGTAAACAACCACCAATGACTGACCGTTTGGCCGCTACAGGGTCATTTTTTTCAAAGCAGTAGAAGGTAACGTTATTCTGGATTTCTGTGGAAAAAACTGAAACCGTGATATCTTGTAGATATTTTGATCCTGAGGAAAAATCTCAATGGGCAGAACCACCAATCACTGACCGTTTGGCCACTATAGGGCAACTTTGTTGAAAACAGCTAAATATATCAATATTTTGAATTTCGGTGAAAGTGAATCAACCATGATATGTTGTAGATGTTGTGATCCTGAGAAAAAGTGTTAAGTGGCGCCTACTGAGCAACTGTAGGTCATTGGTAGAGCATTTGTTCACATTCGGGAGGTTCGTTTCCGGTCGACCATTTTGTCTGTAGTTTTCCGGGCTTTGCTTTTGGCAATGTTCGTTGTGACTTTTTCTCAGGATCAGAATATCTACCACATATCACGATGTCAATCTTTTCCATCGAAATCCAGAATCTCGTTACCTTCTACTACTTTGAAAAAAGTAGTCTCGTAAAGCCAAATGGTAAGTGATTGGTGATTACGCCCAGTGTTTCTTTCAGAAAAAATGTTCCGGGGGACACACTTAGTATTCGAAGGGGTACATATTATTTTCACACAGTTTTTCTGTGATTCATTATTATATTATAGCCTAAACGTATTATTTTGGTCTCCTCCGGGGAATACTCTCAGATCTCCACGGGGAGAGTGTCCCCCCCAAAAAAACATGTCCGGAAGAAACACTGGTTGCGCCCATTGAGATTTTTCTCAGGATCACAATATCTACAATATATCACGGTTTTAGACTTCCCCACCGAAATCCAGAATATTGTTATCTATGACTGTTTTCAAAAAAAAGTGGTCCTGTAGTGAGCACTCGGTCAGTGATTGGTGGTTGGGACTTTTTCTCAGGATGACAATATCTATAACATATCACGGTTTCAGTGTTTTCCACCGAATCCCGAATATCATTATCCTCGGCTGTTTTTTTTTAAATGACCCTGTAATGGCTAAACAATCGGTGATTGATGGTAGATTTGTTATCAGGATGTCAAGATCTACAATATACAATTGTTTCAGTCATTTTCAGCGAAATCTAGAATATTATTACCTTCGGCCGATTAAAAAAAATATGGCCCTGCAGTGGCCAAACGGTCAGCGATTAGTGGTTGTGCCTATTGAGACTTTTTTCTCAGGGTCCAATATCTGCAACATATCACGGTTTCAAACAATTCTGCTGAAATCCAATTTCCATAAGGATTGTGCAGTGTCCTTTGCAAATAATCTGCTTCTAATTTCATAATATATGAAGATACACATTTCACATGCCCAAAATAAATAAAAAGACAATTCGAGTATTGTGTAATAAAAAAAAAAATGTAAGCTTCAAACATCGGGTACAGTGCCCCTTCATTCACGTTCCCCAATTGTAACGGCACTGGTTAGAATCTCCGGATTTGTCAAGCGAGACTGAGAACACATTGATCCGAAAATAAATCTTGATTCAAATGATACGTGAAATTCGAAGACACATGGCGCATGCCCTCACTGAACGATTGGAAAAATGGACATCTAGAAGCCACTAAAGTTGCTAATTTGATTTTTTTCTTCTTCACTATTTAAGATCCTTTGCTCTTATAAGATCGTTTCAAAGCAATAAAAGTTCCATTGCTTCATAAGTTCAAGGTTATTGAAGTTGTTCCAAGAAGACGCAAACGACTTGTTCTTCTGTTGAAACTTACTCGTAATGAAATAGATAAATAATACAGCAAAGGAATGTAGAACCCAAGAAAAGAATAGTTCCAAGTATTTTACCCTTACATAATGATACTTATAATATTTATGACTTCCCTTCTATGTAAACTTTTTAACTTCCTGCAAGGAAAGAATATGAGAAGTTTTTGAATCTACAAGTCCTATTGCCATTTTAAGCGAAGAAAATGGAACACACTGTAATTTCTCTCTCTCTCTCTCTCTCTCTCTCTTCAAGTATCTGGTATAGACAGAAAAAATGGCCTTTTTGTACGTCTAAATATTTAAAACCAGCCTGTTTTATTTTTTTAAAATGTCGGTAGTCACCAAGGATGTTATAAAATAGAGGATCTACCTATATGTATCTTCATCATATTAACCCAATGAAGCCAAAACAACTGAGTATCGGCACGTCTGATTGGCTACTCTAGTTTCCACCATGAATGTTGGCTCAAAACATCACGATCTTAGTGGGTGGAGCTGGCGGAGTTAGCATAGCGAAACTGTGATGTATGGTTTCACGATTTTGTTGTATAGGGCAGATCCTCTATTTCATAACATCCTTGGTAGTCACCAAGTAATTATGTCGTTGTACGCGTTTCTAAAAGTTGAGAAAGCAAGTCTTGAAATTAAACAAGTGAAAAAAAAATCCGTGTGTTGCCACCTACTGACCATATTACGTTTTTAATTCATATTCTAGTTTTGTTCGAGGCTTCAAATTAATGTAAAGTAAACTAGATATACAATAATTGCAAATTCAGAGAAAAGTGATCGACTTTTATTGATTAGTTCCGTTTTTCAGTGATTATTCCTCAATGGTATGTCCAATCGGGACAGCTGGCCCTAATGCCACTCAGCGCAGCTAGGAGCTTCGTTTTGAAAATTTGTGTTCGTAGAACAAAACGAAAAGGGCTTCACTCTATTTTTAATGCTGAAAATTATATTTTTCATTGTTTAGAATGAGAATTCGTGCGGCAAATCCCTTTCCAAAGTTAAGTCTATGGGCATCAAGGTTTTTGGTGATTATTCCTCAATGGTGTGTCCGATCGGGAAATGCGACCCCTTACAACACTCAGTTCGACCTCTCGAATCACCATGCCAAATTTTCGTTAAGAGTCTTCATTCCGTCGAAATTAAAATACCGCTAATTTTACAGTATTTATGTGATATCTTCAACTAGATAAAAGATAATCGAAATGTGGAACAAGACCACCCTAGACAATATTATTTTACATGAGAAACCGTTATCACGACTCACTTATCTGCTTTCGATTTCCAGACATTTTGCAAATCGGATTTATTTTCGCGTTTCTAAACAACTGAAAAAGGTGTCTAGGAAAGCCACTAGGTGACTTGTGAAAACGGTACCTCACGCAAAATAATATTGTCTAGGGCGCTCTTGTTCCATATTTCAATTATCTTTTATCTATTTCAAGATATCACATATTTACTGTAAAATTAGCGGTAATTTAATTTCGACGGGATGAAGACTCTTAAGAACGGTTAAGGCAACTCGGAGGAATATCCAGACAAACGAATGCCTAATCTAGTTAAAAAAAAAAAAGTGCTTTCGTTCAAAAATTAATCTCATAAATATAGTAAGAGAAACGGCCCACCCAGCAGCCTCATTTCAAATTTTACTTTTTGGAAGAGAGGAATAAGTGTTTCACATTTTTTATTAGCATATTAAGATGCAATTGATTAGAAGATATGAAAATCTGTAAAATTGACGTCCCACGTTTATGTATGTTAGGCTAAGGGAGAAGGATGATTAAGGCAAGTTAATGATGATAGATGAATTGGTGGAATGAGAGTGTGGGAAGAAATTGGATTACCCCGAGAAAACATGGACTACACTGTCTACCACAAACTTACTTGTCCGGGGGTCAAACCAGGACCCCACGCACAAGCCCTGTGTTATCGATAAATGAAAATTGATTCAGTATTCCTTTTAAAGACGATTTGGCTAATTGAGATATATTAAAACCTTCTAAGTTTGTTGATAGAGCTGCTATTCTAATTGTTTCAGAACTTTTGGCTACAGCGCCTCCATTTGGCTAAGTTTCCTTACTCTCACAATAGTTTTAAAGTTATAGATGTGAAGATGTCAGGTACAAAAAGAAGATTCATCCATTCTCTATCTGCGCCCTTGTTTATCGTTTAAGAAGTTTAACAATTGCGAAGACTGAGTAATTTGAATCGCTTACGCAACTGTTGTAGCACCAAATGGAAGGCTATTGTTCTAGCAGTTGGTGGTCCTGCCAGACTCTGTCTGTATGTAGTACATTTATCACTAAACTAGTGACGATTACTCTCTCATGCGGAAGTGAAGCATGTTTCTAGGTTAATGTATTTATCTTTGTGTTGTTGGTTGTCCTTCACACATGGGAAAGCCCATCCGCTTCTTTTGTGGTCAATGCATTCACCATTTCTGGTAACACATGAAACACATCGAAAGAAAGAACTTAAAAACTAGAGAATCACTTCTCCATCCGCCATTGCTGTAGCTAGTCTACTGATGATGACGTCACTCTAGAATCAACGTCATTTCCTTGCATTTTTGTTTTTCTTGGTTGAAAGATGTTAGAGAAAACAAAAGCGAAATTGCACGTGGAACATTTTACGCACTTTGACCATCACAGATGGCATCTGAAGGTCAGGAAAGAACAGACTATTATTAAACGTCACAGAGGAAGTAAACAAAACATTCACATTGTTCCATAAGTTGTAATTGTGAGGTTGTAGATTGAGTCTTGTGATTAGTATATAATCAAGCATTAATCACTAACAAATGTACTTTCTGTCATGGCACTATGTACAAAACTTCCTTCTGCTTAGTAATACAATATTCCATAAAAATACTTTCCTTCTATACCAATATATAGGGTCTATATTATCAACTAGCTGCAGGGGCGGCGAAAGAAAATTTTCTAGGAGGTCCATCTCCATGGTTGCAATATTACGTCTGGTATATCTGGTATTTAATATACGTGGTTTGCTATATTACGTATACATTTTCGTGAGCCAGAGGGGCCCTGCTTCCACCTTCAGGTGCCTATGACGAGCTGGGAACTTCGCCTCCAGATCCCCACATTTACTCGACCTACGTCCTTGCACCTCTCATATCCCGAATAAGTCTCTGTTCTTAAGTAATTTCGAGAATATGGCTATCTTACGGTAACAATTGCAGCCCTCACAATTTATTTTTCCCGTTTTTTTCCCTTCTTAAGGGAAACATGAAAAATTGTTGAACACGTCTTTAGTTGAAATCCAAAGCCTAAATACCAAATTCTATAAGTGATTTCGAGATATGGCTAGTGACGGTTTTAGCCGGTAGGCTGGGTAGGCACGAGCCTACCTCAAAAATTTCAAAAATATATAAAAGCTAAAATATACAATATAGAGTAAATATATTACCACTATTTATATTAATGGTAGATAATTATTTAACAAATAGCATTAACCACTACAGTAAACGTAATTTCCTACTGTCATTAATCAACCAAATGTATATGCGTACCCATAAGTGAGGGAGCGGGCCTACCTAAAATTAAAATTGCAAAATGGCCCTAGGATATGGCCTCGCTAAATCGATTTAAAAAAAAAAGCTATTCGCTCTTTTATTGTTGTACTTGTGCGTATATCAATAATAAAAACGGAAGTGGATTTCTGACTTCTGGTTTCAGTAGGGACTTAAGGATGGAGATCAAATATATTTTGGGGCTGATGCGTAAACGACATAGGTGCCCGAAGGGGAAGGCAGCGTGGGACCCATGCCCCCCTCTGGCTCACGAAAATGTATACGTAATATACCAAACCACATATATTAAATACCAGAGATACGAGACGTGGTATAGAGCTCCTCCGTGGCTAAGCGGTTAGCGTACGCGCCTTTGGCGTGGGAGACCCGGGTTCGATTCCCGGCGGGAGCTCATATGGTTCGGATTCCACGTTAATCAGTAGGTCCACGTCTCATATAGCCTCGCTGCTGAACGGGACGCTAAACTCAACTCAACGAGACGTAATATAGCAACCATGGAGATGGGCCCCTCCCTAGAAAATTTTCTTCGGGCGCCCCTGGTAATCGATTGAAGAAAATCACTGCATGTTATTCATTACCGTTTTTGCTCTGCCAGAAATTGTTGATTTGTAATACTTCCGATTGATGGATCAACTCCATTAATAAATTCAATTTCTGACTTTCTACTGTACATTCTGGCCAAAATTTATTTATTTATTTAACAATCACAAGATACAGTTCAGAGGCCATTTTGTACTGGATCTCTAACAACAATAACAATGGAAGGATTTGGGAAGGTTTCGACCAGGGCCTGTTTAGTAGGTACCATTCTGGCATTTGCCTGGTACGACTGAGGAAAACCCTGGAAAACCTGTCAGAATGGTCAGCAGCCATGACCTCCCAGATGTGAAGTGAATGCTCTACCACTTGAGCTACTTCCATAAAGAAGTTCTTGAGATTTTCTTTTCTTTCTTTGTTTTTTTTTTTCTTTTTTTCTCTCATGGATGAACCAAACGGCGGTGGTAAATATGGAAAGGAGTTTTGGTAAACGAGCTACTTGATAATAAAAACTTTCTGCATCTTAGCAATATTTGAACATGCATTTTGTACGCAAAATAAGATAAATAAGTACAAAATAATATATGCCCTCATTGTAACATCTCAGAAATATGGCTGCAGACAGACACCACCGTGGACATAATTGACTAAATTCCCTGCACTGTATAAAAACAAGAACTAGTATTTCTACAGCGCATACTGAATTGGATGATGCGAGACCAGCGCTATTGTTGGATCAAAAGATGGAATATATTTCAGGCAAAACATTTCTTGTAAGCCTTACATCTGGAGAACTACATACAGTGTAGCCAAACCAAAACTGACACTTAACTCAGGATGATGTGCTTATTCCGCGAAAAATACGAAAACTCGATTTAGGAACTTTTCAAAAATTTTGTGGCCCCTGATCCAGTGGTGCCCACCCCCCCTCATGTCCATGACGCACCCCCCTCAATTGTCTATCCGTAGGTGTTCTTCCATGAAAAAAATCTTCGATTAATTTTTACACCCTCTCAAACATATTTATATAGATTTTTACCCCCCCATATTTCAATGACGCAGTTTGCGTCATAGCCCCCCTTTGTGAGCACTCCTACCTGATCCAAAAAATCAAATATATTTCACTCAATCAAAAATTTTCTTGTACGCTACATATCTCTAGAACTACATACAGTGTAGCCAAACCCAAACTATCACTTAACTCGGTATGATGTAAAAAATACGAAAGGTCGATTTACTGCCCATTCAAAAATTTTGTGATCTCTGATCCAAAAAATCCAATATGTTTCATTCAATAAAAAATTTTCTTTTACGCCTTACATCTGCAGTACTACATATAGCGTAGCCAAACCAAAACTATCACATAACACAGTATGATATGCTTATTAAGTAAAAAATACAACAACTCGATTTAGGCGCCGTTCAAAAATTTTGTGGCCTTTGATCCAAAAAATCCAATATACGAGGGAGGGGTGAAAAGTTCTCGGCCTGACCCAAAGATGGCACTCCAATCAGCAAAATTTTATTGTTCTTGCCTTGGGGTGTTTTACAGTTGTTCGTATAACAAGTGTCAACTTGTTCTCTCAAGTAGTTTGTGTGCAGGCATTGTTGCAGTTAGACGTCTTGCGTGTTAGTAGTGAAAATGAATAAACGAATATCGTGCGGTAATCAAATTTTTTCGTTTTGGATGGATTAATCCCTACGGAAATTCATCCGAAGTTGACAAAAGTTCACGGGAACTCTCCTCCTTCCATGTCAACCGTTAAAAAGTAGGCAGCTGAATTTAAACGTGGTCACACATCCTTCGAAGATGACCCACGTGAAACAAGGCCATAAACCGCAACCACACCGCGGTGGCTCAGTGGTAGAGCGTTCACATCTGGTGCTTGGGGTCCCGGGTTCGATCCCAGCCCCCGCCAAGTGAACTTTGTGGTGGACAAACATCGTGCTCGTGGGTTTTCTCGGGGTCCTCCCGTTTCCTCCCACTTTCTTCATTCCACCATTTCACTCATTTCTCATCATCACCGTCTCCTTTAGCCTAACCGGCATAATCGTGGGACGTAAAACTTAAAGATTTCATTTTTTTTTATCTTAATACAAGTTTATTTTTACATATTATTTACTTGAAGAGGCAGTTAAACCTTTTTTTTTTAAATCATTTTAAATCATTGCATTTTCAGAAAGAAAATGGTCGACCGGTAGCTCTGCATTGATTTTGTAATTTATTAACAAGGAATAAAACTCAGAGGTGCAATATCCTTGTTCGGAAATAACGTTTTCTTTCGTACAAATAAAATTAATAAGAAAAACAGCATCACGAGTATTTCATTCGTCCATTACGCGAAAGAGTGACGTCAGGATCTTACCAATCAAGATGTTTCTTTTTCCTGAAATCAATCTTAATTTTTTCCTGCATAAACTTCCTTCACTGTCTCATCACGACATTTATTTTTAATAAATGAAACCAGGGTCAAGAGCTGACCTTTCTAAAAAGTTGAACTTAACGAACAGGTGTCATCCTGGATGTCAAAAGAGTGATTTCGGACGCTTACTCATTTTGACCAATCTGACTCATAAAAACAAGAACACTGACATTAGTGGAATGGGTAAACCCAGAACAGGTTTTCGGGATATTTTCTCCCCCTTCTCTTTCTATGACCCTGGCGGTCTGTGGTAATAAGTTGGAGATTCCAGTGAACATAGAAAAAAAGTTTAATTTAGGCTTACGTCAGCATTGCTGTTTAACCATTGGCAAGGTCTTTACGTTTAAACACCCTGCAGGGATTTTATCTTCAACAACACAAATGCTCACTTAACGCACTTAACACGGCGGTTACAAATGCCAAAGGGGGGAAGGGGCGTAAGAGAGGGATTTTTCCAACATGTAAAGAGAGAGAGGAAAATCCCTCTAATATTTGTGCAGTGGGAGGGGCTTAGCATTGTAGCCAGAAATAAGCTACCAGATTCAATATATATCATAAACCGATCTGGGAGAGTTCAACAGACGTGTGTGAAGGCATCACTATCCCGATCGACGCATCAAACACTGAACAACAATGAAGAATCTTTTGGTGACATTGTTATTTGCAGCAACTGTTGGTGTATGTTGTTGCCAGGCTGTTGTCGAAGGTAAAGCAATGTCATTTTTTGTTTACTTACTTCGTATTTCTGGTACTTTTGCTAATTTACTCTAATAAGTAGTACAAATAATTCTCTTTTTTAATCATTTTGAGAACTACAATCACTGTAAAAGAATATTTGGTACATTTTTATAGTTTACTGATTATAAAAGGTTACTTACAAAGATAAACAAGATTGCAAAGATAATTTTGTTGTATTAGTCTGGTTACCAGTGGCGTCTTTTGAGGGAGGTCACATCGGTGAGATTAGGATTTTATAGCTGTAAACTAAGGAAAGAAAGCTTGTCTGATGTACTAATATTTGCATATAAGTATTCGTGTATTAGATGGTTTTTGTCAGGGGCGGTTCTATCATATGTGCAACACGTTCATTTACACGGGGCGCAAAGTATCGAGGAGCAGGCCTGTAGCCAGCCCAAAAATGTAGGGGGGGCAGCTGAAGTTAGGGGGGTCCGATGCAACCATATTATAGTTCATTTGCCAGTCCACCGTGAAAATTTTAAGGGGGCAGCCATAATTTAGGGCGGCCCCGACCCCCCTAGACCACCTGGATACGGGCCTGTCGAGGAGCAGCAAAACCTGTCATAACTATATTATTTATAACTTGGAAACAGACTCTATAATGATGGTAGTTAAATCTTTAAGCCGACGTTCAATTTGAATATTCCATTCATAAATCATGTTTAGATTGAATTAGTTTAAGGTCACATGGACAGTGCTAAAGCAAATGATCAAACAAATCCCAGCACGAATTGCTTGATTGTTGTCAAGTACAAGAACTCAATTATCGAACAGTAGCGGAGCTCCTTCGTGGCTAAGCGGTTAGCGTACGCGCCTTTGGCGTGGGAGACCCGGGTTCGATTCCCGGCGGGAGCTCATGCGGTTCGGATTCCACGTTAATCAGTAGGTCCACGTCTCATATAGCCTCGCTGCTGAACGGGACGTTAAACTTAAACTCAAAAAACTCGAACAATAGCGAACACCCGTTCCATTTAGTTAGTAATCACAGTTTTGATATGAAAACTAGTCTTGCCTTTGACACGAACAAATTCTTTAGATTAAAGGTGCAAACAACTTCTTATTTTTATTTTTTAACAGCTGTAGAAGAGAAATCGAAAAAATAGAGATAAAAGAGACACTTGCACTGGAATTACAAACTGATATATTGAGATTGAAGCTCCATATTGAATTGTATAAAAAGGATTACCATTTTTTTGTGCACGTGTGCTGGTTTTATTTTTCACTAACATTATATATTATTTTTTAAAAAAAAAACAGACATAACGAGATTTTATTTGTAGTGCTTAGGCCTTTCTGAGTGCGATTGCTCTTGCCCTTCTCTTCGTTCATGATAGGGTATCATACTTAAAATCGTGGCTTTTAAGATTTGTTCTTTCTGGAGAAACGGGGGAGGGGGGGAGATAAGTGATGCTATTGCGTTGGGTGGAAAATTGCCGACCCTGGTTTTATTCCCTTAGTTTGTAGCCGTAATGGGTTTATTTTTATTTATTTATTTATTTACCAATGTGAGTTACCTCGAGAACTGTTACTGATGACTACAAAGGATAATTTTGTAGTCTGGTCGAACATTTTTTCCCTTCTGAATAATTTTGTAGTATTTGCAAATGATTCTTTACTAAAACTGTTAACAGGGACGAATCAACACCACTTTTTGCCCCCGGTGAGGTCTCTATGATATAAAATTAATGTTCAATAAATAACAATAATATACTTACCGAGTTTGAAGTACCAAGTAATTCTGTTAGTGGTTATGAAGGTTATTTCCAAAACAAAAATTCACTCGTTCCCATCCAATGGCTACGTCATAACAAAATCGAGTCCGCGGTGACTCAGTGGTAGAGCATTCACTTCTGATGCATGGCGTCCTTGGTTAATCTCAGCAAACACCGCGTGGGTAGGTTTTTTTGGTGTTTGTCCCGTTTCCTCCCACTTTCTTCATTCTACTATTTCATTCATTTATCATCACCGTCCCCTTTAGCCTCGCCTTCATAAGCGTGGGATGTAAAACTTAAATATTTCATTTTTTCGTAGTAAAATTAACATTATAAAATGACTTTTTCTCTATTTTGATATGGCAGAATAATGTATTAGGTCATTAAAATTAATATTTTTCAATACCTCATATTCATAACTCCTTAAACTTAAGTGTTTTTTGGGGCCGCGGTGGCTCAGTGGTAAAGCGTTCACCTCTGGTGCTTGGGGTCCCGGGTTCGATCCCAGCCCTTGACAAGTGAACTTTGTGGTGGGCAAACACCATGCTCGTGGGTTTTCTCGGGGTTCTACCGTTTCCTTCCACTTTCTTCATTCCACCATTTCACTCATTTCTCATTATCACCGTTTCCTTTAGCCTAACCGGCATAAACTGGGACGTTAAAGATTTCATTTCATTTTTAGGTGTATTTTTAAATCGTGGTTGTAACAAAATTATTCGTTTAATTAATGATTTACTAATTTCATGTTAGAAAATGAAAGTTGACGACTATAGTGTTAGTAACCGCCAAAGAAACATCCCATGCACAGAATTACGTTATTGTTAATTCTATATAGGTGTGTAACTCACAATTTAGCAAAGAATTGAAACGAGAATCAGCAGAAATCTTTGTATAACTGGGTTATTTTGTAAAAGAAATTTTGACAACGTCAATTGACAACTTTAAATTAAGGCTTTTTAAGCAATTTTTAAAGTTCTCTTCAATGCTATTTCCATAAAATACTTTGTAATAAGTAATTCAATCTGTTCATATTGAGTATTAAAATTTTGTATGGTTTCTATATTTAATCAGAACAAGTAGAGTTGTTACAGTTTAGAGCACGTGAAGGAATTGGTTTGTTGGTGTATACAGACTGAAAATTGAAGTTTTATTTTTTTTTCATTTTCCCCTGAAAAGCTTTATTAATTTGAATGAATATATGGCAATAGAAAATATTTAAGTCTAGACATATCAAGTAAAAAAAATCATTTACGAGTGGTTTCATTTTAGTATTGTATTATACTTGATGGACAGTTGCATAATCTCAACAGTACTTCGGGTAGTCTATGAGGCAAGGATGATATTCAGTGAAGTAACTATTGTGCTGCCAAAATGTCTTGAGCCGTGGCAAAAATGCGAACTAACGCTCACACCCTCACACACCCATGCGTTGAGCCAATAATGGTTCAGCTGTTGCTAAGCGAGTGGAATTCCTTCAGCCGATAGCAGCGCTTGTAACGGAAGACTAGGGATCAAGTCAATATGGCATATTTATACTCGGGGCAAACCAGGCTAGTGCTCCGGACGCCGGATTGAAGGGGCGCAAAACTGGGCAAATATTTACTTTCACTATAAGGCAAGGAAAGGATTCTTAGTATACTAAAGATCATTAGAAAAAAAAAAAACACCTCAGAATCTTAACGGGACAACAATGACTCACTGACCTTAGGATCATATCCATAGAACATAAGTTTCTTTCAAAGCTGTCTTTTGAGGACATCTTTTGCGGGCTCTTTCGGCTGCAAAGTTAAATTTCAGTTTCAGCTTTTTGTGTTTCATTTAACTTAATGTTACACTGATTTACGAGATTTGTAAAATTTCCGAGTATAATATTCGAAACAACACCTTGACGGTTTGTCATAATTAAATATTCTATTCTAAAGCAAGAGACTGTTGATTCGTTCTACGCATAAGCACATCCTGATCAGTCAAAAATTAATTAGTTTGGTGTTTTATCTTGTACTAAATATTAAATCATTTTCTGCTATTTTGAAATTAAGCTTTACGACTTGAAGAAAAATGGAATATTACAATTACTATGTGATGACAATATCAGGTTTAGTCGCTGAGCATTTTGGTTTGGTTGGTCAACGGGCGGAGGAGAGGGGGGGGGGCGCTAAGACGAGTTCTTGGAACGGGCAACAACTAGTTGCATCGCTGATGATATCCATAATTACTCGCATAGGAATAAATGGGGATTCGATTTTTGATTATTCATATTTTAGGATAGACTGGATGTATCACTTCCAGCAAAAAAAAAAAAAAAAAAAAAATCGATTTCTAATTTGGACCTTCCACATATTGGCCAAAAGTGCTGGTGTAATATCAAGTAGTTCTTGTGTCTTCCGGACTGACACACGGACAGACAATAAATATATAAACGAACTTTTAGTAAACCAAACTCTTGAATAGTAAGAGAATGGGACCTCTTGAAGGGCAGGTGTCGCCGAGTTCACTGTTCCCTTAAACGGCTCTTGATTGTCATTGTTTAGTTAATTTAAATCTGTTTTTCTCAAGGGTTCTGAGAATTTTCTATGCTTGATGGAATGTAATATTTGTCACAGCATGTGGTAATAAAATGGTAACCTAGTTTCATTAAGAACATCTTTCATCTTTAAAACATCAGTTCGAGAAAGAAGCGGTAAAGCTAAAAACTCGTTTGCTCTTCCCGCTCGTCTAATGGCTAGTGCATACTCGTCTATAGTGCACGAGGAACCAGGTTCGATTCCCGGTGGAAGAGCATTACAATTTGAACGCGTTACGATGGTTCAGATTTCACCTTAAGCTGTGGGACCACATCTCATGTGGTCTTGGTCCTAAAAAGGGACGCTAAACTTCCACCTAGCAAACCAACCATGAAACTGACTTTAATATGTATGTTATAAGCATTGTTAAGTAAAAATTCTAGAAACTGTTCAATTCTCATTGAAAGACCATAATGTATTAATATTACAATTACAGTGATAACAAACATTAGTATAAAAAAAACAGTAAATTTCTCGTAACGAAATGTATTTAACGACATGTTAATTTTTGCCGTGTTTAGTGTAACCAGTGGTTAGATAGTGTTTTCAATCTCTTATCTACATGTTTTCTTGAACATTGTGGTTTGTTTTTATAATAGAATGTGGTAAACATTGACATTAGAAAACAAATTGTTTCGCTGACCTTAACCCATTACCCAAAGGTAACTAACTGCCTCCCTTTCTGCCTATCAGCTCTGTAGTAGATTATACGTCTTTTTCCTTTAAATTTTTCTTTCTAATTTTGTCATTCGTTTCCATTTTTCTTTTCTTTTTTTTCTTTTTTCGCATTGAAAGTGTATGTACTATGTATACAACCTACATTGTGAATTGGTGAAGGACTAGTTGAAATGCCCTTTCTTCGCACGGGCACAATAGGTTTCTCGAAAATATTTGTACCTTTTGCCTCCTTTAGAATACAAATTTCCATGACACAAAACCCATAAGATACTCAATTTTTGACACGGGCCGGGGTAGCTCAGTGGTAAAGCATTCATTTCTGGTGCGTGGGGTTCGTTTTTCAATCCCAACTCGCGTTGAGTAGACTTTGTGGTGCACAAACATCGTGTGCGTTAGTTTTCTGTGGGTTCTCTCGTTCCCCTCACTTTATTCATTGCACTATTGCATTCATTTCTCATTATCACCGTCTCCTTTAGTCCAGTGGGCATAACCATGGGACGTAAAATTGAAAGATTTCATTTCCAATTTTTGACTCTTGGCGTGGGATATCCGGGTTTGATTCCCGGGAGAAGCTCATGTGGTGCTGATCCCACATTAAGCTGTAGGTCTACATCTTATATAGTCTCGCTATTGAGAAAAAAACTTTTTAAAAAAGCAATCAATCAAACTCAATTGTTGACACAAAATTTAACCCTGTTCCTCCTTAGTGAAAGTGATAAAATCCAAGTTTGAAAGTAGGTAGCAGCTGTATTCCAAAATTCATTTGAAACGGGTGAGAATTTTCCCATCATACGATCACGAACAGAGGACAACGTAATTTACAATATGTCCAAAGAAAACATATAGATAATGCCCCCGGCCCCACTTGAAATAGGAATTTCCAAAAGTGCTGGGACAAGTTTCCGTTTAGTTTTAATGATGAATTTATATACCAAGTTTCTCCTTCCTAACGTGATAAGTTCGTAAGATATGTAATTGTTTCGTAAATTTTGACACCCCATACCTCCTTAGGATACCCATTTTAATCAAACTAGGGCATGACTGAAAAAAAAAAAAGTTCGACATAGTTGATAAGTAAACGGTTCAGTCATTTGCACGCTTTGCGATTAAAAAAAAAAAAAAAACAACTTACATTTCTTTTTATTTATATGTAGATATCAAACTTATTCTTGCAATTACAACTACTAATTCGAACCGTACGTACACTCATGTCCAAAATTATTGTCGCATGTCTATAAATATGTTGTTGTAGGAATATAATTTGATAACGAAGTCTTCCGGTATTTATTATAATGTTAGTATGTGTATAATCAGCAAATACATGTATGTGGCAAGTTTCATGTCAAAAGAGCAGTAAATAAGAACAATAAAACGAAAATAAAACTTTCTTGTCCATTTAGCAACATTTTGTTTTACTCACTCTAATTTTCGCATTTATAATTCTTTTCCTACCATAAATATACATTTCCTGATTATACACATAGTATCAGTATTAAAAGTACCCTACAAAATCATTATCAAATTATATTCTTACAAGAAGACAGTTATAGATATGCGACAATCATTTTGGACATGAGTGTACGTACGATCTTGGCTCCTGAGTTCGATTCCTGCTGGAGGCATTTAGTTTTTGTTGTTGATCCATCATTTTGAAGTAAATAAGGAGCTGCTTAAATTAATTACCCTACCGTTACATTTTTGTCGCTGTTCTGTGCCACTTGCGTTTCTTTTTCCGGACTTTTTGCATTTCAACTTTTTTTTTCACTGTCAGTTCAGTACTAGGACTCGGCAATAGTAAAATCAAGCTAATAAGCGTTTTTCTCATGAACAACTTTGAGAACATTAAAAAGATGACCAGAATTGAAAGAACTTGATGTCAAATACCAAGTTCTAACTTTGGAACATAATTGCAATACTATTTGCAATGTCCGATCTTCGCACGGGAAGAATAGGTTTATGATAACTATTTGAACCACTTTCCTCCACTAGGATATGAACGGGGCAATTTGGATTTAAATGGCATGGGTATTTCAGCGAGATTTAAATGGCATTGGGCAGATAATCTGAGCGCGATCTCGCAAGCTATGGATTGGACACTAATATCCGGCGTTCCTGATTATTTTTACACTTGACCCCCTTTCTCACCCCCGAACCCTCACCCCGTACTGATAAGTGATGGATTTAAACCTAAACAATATCGGGGTGTGACTAATCATCTTAGCAATACCAGAAACTATGGACTCGACAATAATATCAGTCTTTTTGATTAGTTTTACACATCACCCCTTTCCATCCCACCTTATGCCGATGAAGGATGAATCTTATCTTAAACGGCATTGACAGTGTCACTATTCATCAAAGCAACCACGAAAGCTAAGGTTTGAATGCTAACTATGGTAGGTTTTGAATATTATCGCATGTCATCCCTTCACCTCTTCTACCACCTCGCCGGAAATGTGATAAAAAAAAAAGCTTCATATAGTATAGTTCATTTCTTCAACAGAAGTGTAGTTCGCATATAAAGAACGCCGCCTTCTACATGTGGTAGCTTGTGCCATAAATAAGTCATCGTCTTGAGGGATCTTGCGGCAAAACCTACGATAATTAAATGGCCAACCAGAACCTTCATTTCAAACAATTGACAGTCGTTTGTCAACTCCACGTGGAGTTAGTTGCCACAATTCCAAATGCTGTCCTGCAAGTTAGTGCTCAAATTCCCTGTTCCCAAGACCAGCTTCCTTGTTCTTACGTTGCCCGATATCTGTTTCATATTAGCCATAGTATTGAGAAGAAAGAACGGACGCAGTGGGAGTTAAGACGTTACAACCCCGCAAATGCGGTCACAAGAGGGATGGAGGGAGGAAGTTAAGCTGTAAAAATCAGTGTGGGAACTTGAAAGAAATTTGCCGAATTGCACTTGTACAGAGTGAACGAACTATACACAAAAAATCCTCAAAATCGGTGCACTAGCCTAAGAGGAGTTACCTGTCAAACATTGTTACGTTATTTTTTATGTATATATATGTGTGTACTACACATACAACATTAATCCAGACTCATTGTATTATGTATTTTGTCCACAGAAGTTCCTGAACGACCCGAAAGCTATCCAGTTATTTATGCCTTACTACCTGCCTCAGATGCTTTGGTGAGGGAACGAAGAACGGTGATCAGGGAACCTCATCATCACAGACCTATCTTTGGTGGTAGGCCTGGCGGTTTTGGACACAGGCCTGGACATGGAGGACCAGGATTTGGTGGACCAGGTTTTGTTGGTAAACCAATAGGTGGACAGTCTGGTTCCAATAGCTTTGCAAATGCAGGAAGCCAGAGCTTTAACTCTAATGAAGGTGGTTTTGGTCGACCTGGAGGTTTTGGAGGACCTGGTGGATTTGGTGGATCAGGATTTAGTGGATCTGCCAGTAACGCCAATGCTGGAACATCAAGTTTGACAAACAATGGCTTCAACCCTGGTTTTGGTGGAATAGGTGGTGGCTCCTCCAGCCAATCCAACGCTGCTAGCCAGAGCCAGAGCTTCAACGGCATTGGTGGTGGACCATTTGGTGGAAATGGATTTAGTGGATCTGCATCATCTAGCCAGGCCTCCAGCCAATCCCAGAACTTTGGTGGTGGATTTGGCAATGGAGGTTCTTCAAGTGCTGCAAACGCTGCCAGCCAGAGCCAGTCATTCAACTCTGGTGGATTCGGAGGTTCAGCATCCTCAAGCTCGGCTAACAGCCAATCAAGTTCCTCAAATGGGGGCTTTAGCTTCCCAAGGTAAGCAAAATAATCTAGCTGACTGTTAAAATAACAAACTTTTTCAGTACCGTAAGACGGGGTTACTTTGCACAAAATAGGAAAAGAGTTTCACAGTGCTCTGTCGGTAAAACCATGAACTGTAAAGAGAAAGATTCAACTGCCACTGTAAGGTAGAATATCCAACTGTATTTTGGCTATGATATTGGAGGTTAACATCAGTTCTAATTACCTGGAGGGTTTGTTGTTGTTGAGGTATGGAAAGCAGTCATTGTAAAGGCCGACAAAATTTGAAAGATATCACGTACAAGAATTTCCGCCAAACTTAAGCCAGTTTCGTAGAATACTACTGTGTATAATGGGATTTTGATGCAACAGTTCACATTGAAGTGTGAAACGTTTTAAAGTCATAAAAAAGTAAAACTGGGTGAAGGCTGCTTCAGCCTCTAATCAGGATAACTTTGCACCGGTTCAAAGTAACCCATATAGGAAATTAATACTACTGGAACCTCTTGCATTCTAAACTTAGGTAAATTTCCTATTAAGATAGACACCGGAATAAATTTCTTGTTGGAAATTAAATTATGAACAGCGGCGGATCTAGAAAAATACTTTGAGAGGAGCTTCACTCACAAATGCTTCGTTTTTTTTTTTTTTTTTTTTTTAGAAATCACTAGACTTTTTTGAGGGGGGGGGGGCTAGAAGCTTATACGCGTAGGAATGACTAACATTAGATTAAAAAAAAAAAAAGAAATCATGCATTTTGGGTGAGCTTCTGCCTGAAAGTCCCAAAACCCGTAAATCTTCCACTGATTACGGTTGGGATGATATTCTTGTCCATAAGGCATAACCAAGCCAAATCAGTTCAGGGGGATTTTTTTTCTGTTCCTGAGTTGGCATTTTTGTGGGGAATATGCTAAACTATCAGAATGTGGTTCCTGTGCCGGTACCAGAAAATACATAATTCTCTCTACAAATGTTGGTAATTCATACTATGTATCGATACCGGTACCATCATTCTAATATCAATATTTGGAGATTGCAAGCAGTTTTGTGTAGAAAGTGAAATATATACATACTGAAGGGAAAATATTGCACAGAAACGTTATGTTCGTATGTTGAACATACTTTTTGTATGTTGTACAAGGTATCCTCACCTATGGGGGTACTTTGCACCAAAGATTATATTTCAATGTCATACTATGGTCATACTGAATGTTTACAATGTACACTTGCACGAATGTTTTCCTTATATATCTAGCTATTATATGTTTAAAATACAGTGTTCTAAATAATTTCGTTTGTAAGTTACGCGCGATTTTCTTTAAAATTCCTTTAATCTGGTGCAAAATAACCCCGTCTTGCGGTGTATCGATAGGTCATAGAATTATTTTCGATATCAGAATTTGAAATATTACTATATTTTTTTTTAATTTTGATTCTTAAAATTTCGATGTTTTTAAATGTTCTTAGAAATTTATATTCTGTGAAACCTAATAAACATATGTTATTGTGAGACATGAACTTTGAAAGGTTAACTTTCGAAGTTTAGTTAACACACAGTGTTTTCACTTTTTACCGCTAAGAGTCATCAGCAAGCAGTTAAGGAAAATACAGTAGCTTTGACTGGAGAACAGAGATCTTTCTTTGTGCACGATTATCATGTAAACAAATCTATGATTAGGGTCTAACGGTATTTCCATACAAAATATCAGAGAGACCAATCTATGGGGAAGGCCATTCGTAAGTAGTATGAACCAGGCCCGTATCCAGGGAGGTCTAGGGGGCTGCCCCCTAAATTTTTACTGCCACCTCTAAAATTTTCACAGTAGGCTTGCAAATGAACTATAATATGGTGATGAACTATAATATTTTTTGATTGCCCCCCTTCCTAACTTTCACCGGGCCCCTCCTAAAATTTCCGGCTGGCTACGGGCCTGGTATGAATATTTCAGAGATTCGGGCTGCATCTATAAACGAAAATCTACTGGCCGTCCCTCAACTCGGGAAGATACAATAAAATGAGTTGACAGGAGATTGATGTGTGCCTTGTTACATAAAGACATCACATAGAACACTTGTGATATGTTTCAAGAAAATTTTGGGGGCCGTGGTGGCTCAGTGGTAAAGCGTTCACCTCTGGTGCTTGGGGTCCCGGGTTCGATCCCAGCCTCGCAAAGTGAACCTTGTGGTGGACAAACACCGTGTGCGTGGGTTTTCTCGGGGTTCTCCCGTTTCCTCCCACTTTCTTCATTCCACCATTTCATTCATCACTCATCATCACCGTCTCCTTTAGCCTAACCGGCATAACCGTGGGACGTAAAACTCAGAGATTTCATTTCATTTTTCATAAACAGCACATACAGAAATAAACAATCAACTTCAGCAAAGCACAACCTAACAGATTGGCGACGATCGCCACATGGCCCTGTATAGCGTAGTAGCTAACGATATCACTTTTGGTGCGAACGGTACCGGGTTCGATTTTCGATGGAGACACTCGGTTCGAAAAAGTGTAAAAGTTTTTACAGGTCAGCCACCCTAAATGAGGTTATCCTTTTTTTTTTTTCATTGACACCCAAGGCAAATGTCCTGATTGTACCTCACATATTGGTCCCAGGTTGCTTCCTTCCTTTCTTCCTCCCCAATCCTCCAGATAGTGTCATCGCCAAGGAACGTCAAACCACATACGTGACGGCATTGTCTTGAATTTCTTGGGAGGCCGAGAATCATGGTGCATACTCTGTTGCTTCATGTACCCAGGTTTGTACGGATATGTACGGTCACACATCTAGCAAGAAAGTTACCTAGGTCTTAAACAAAATACACATCACGAAATACATTCACCATATCTTCATGTATCTCTTTGGGGTGTTAATTCCTTCCTCTGGAGGTATTTAATGACGGCTCTTTCTTCAAATTTGTCCATTTTTCTCAATCATCGCTCACCCTTGACCTAAATAGCAAAGCAGAACATTAACATTATACACCCGACATGCCTGAAATTTTGTTTCTAAACATTCAAAACATTCTAAACATTATGCTGCATGTACAATTTCACCTGTTTCGAAAAATTCCCTCTTTATCAAGGACAATAATTGCAAACACCCCTCGTATATTATTATAAATTTACAAAAAAATCTTTTTTGTTGATTTTCTGAGAAATTACGCATGAGGATTCCGTATCATTATGTTCAGCTCAATGAGATTTATAGATTGCTGATACATTTTTGGATATTTTTTTTCTGTGAGTTTTGATATTTTAGAATTTTTAAACAATGGAATCTAACTTAACGATTTAAGTATTCATGATTAATAAAATAAAAAAAAAAATGTTTCTTTGTTTTCAGGTTTTGAAGACTGAAAAACTGACAAGTTAGAAATAACGACCAAAGACTGGATACTATTCTGAAATCTTCCAGAATATTCGGCGTTCTGCAAAGTACAACCTTACATCTCGGTAACAAAGACAGTTATATAGCTAAGTAAATAGAATTGTCATATACCATAATTGTATACTGCTTTTATACCATGTATTTATATAATAATTTTTAATAAAACTATCATATGTATAATTTGCTTTTTTAATGTTATCTTAATTCTGTTATTCTGGGTAGGAACGGTAAAACATATTTTTATGGGTCTTATGAGCAGTAACGTACGCAGGAATTTATTTCGGGAGGGGTCCAAACTCAATATGAGGGTGTTTCATATTAAAATTTGTGAAATTGTCCCTAAAATTAGGCTAAATTTACAGAAAAGTCGAAATTTCGGGGGGGGGGGGGGGTCAGGACCCCCAGGACCCACCCCCTGCGTACGTCCCTGCTTATGATTCTTCTTTGAGATTATATCCCAACCAGCGAAAGAATGCAGATGACCAGCTTTGTAACAAAAATGTAAACATCAGTGTTGCCAACTGGTTAACGTGTAATTAGTCTGTCACAGTTCTCATAGTCCTGTTTGTAATAAATCACTTCACGCTAGAGACCTGCACGGGCCGGGCTTGGGCGGGCCGACACTGATTTCTCTTCAGGTCGGGACGGGCTGGGGCAGATTAATTGCAAGTGTTTAATAATTATTGACTTTTGTTAAACGATAATTAGAATAAAGGCACACGTTGAAGAAGTGTGCCCATGGAAAATGTTACAAAATGAAACTTTTAAAATTTATCGGGCCCGGGCCGGGCTTGGGCCAAGAGTTTTAAAAAACTTATTGGGCTGGGCTCGGGCCAAAAATCTCCAAAACTTTTCGGGCCCGGGCTAGATTACATTCGGGCTGGATTGGGCTCGGGCCAAAAAATTCGGCCCGTGCAGGTCTCTACTTCACGCATATGTTCAAGTTACGATAAATACTCTTTGAAAAGTTTCGAAAGTTATTTGCAGAACGTTCTAAGTCACCGGCCAAAGTATACAAATCCTCGATAATTATTTGGTAATAACTTGCGAATAAAGTGACCTCAGTTGTACAATCCGACCTGACACCTGAAACAAAACCTGTCAGGTTTTAAAAACAGCTGATACAAAGAAATGCACGTGGTTTAGAATTTGGCTGAATAGTTGTTCAGTATTTGCAACCAAAGCATCCAACATTTGAGTAGTAAGGGCTCGAAAATTTCAGTAGATATCTTTAAAGTTAATCGAACAACCCATCTACATATAGGCCTATTAATGCAATTTCTGAGTTACATATTTAATTAAAGAAATTTGCTCCATATGGTTTAAATGCATTGCGTCCACTTATACTTCATTCTAAACTATAAATCACACAATATTTTCTTTTTTCAGTGAATAGTTAAGGCTTTGAAATAATTTAACGTCTCACGATTATGACCTTTTAGCAAAGGAAGACGAATAATTAAAGCAAGTGAATGAGGATGAAGGAATCGGTAGAATGATAATGTGAGAGGATACGGGAGTACCCATAGAAAACTCATGGACACGATGTTGTCTGCCACAAACATACTGGGCCGGGTATCAAACCAAGGACCTCACACACCAGAAACTCTGCCACTGATCCTCCACGCTTCTCCAATTAAAGTTTTGTTAGTAAGTCCAAATACCTTGTTCTGGAAATATTTCTATTTTGTGTCAGAAGGATTGTTGACTGTAGAGAACACCTTCGCGCCAAAATACGTTTGTTCTAGAGGTAAAAAGACACTAGTTTTTCTATAGTCCACCCATTCACCCCACTTCCACCTGCAATAGCGTCTCTTTCAGCACCGAAGTCATACGAGATGTGGACCTACAACTTAATTTCGAGTCCGAACCACATGAGCTCCTGTTGGGAATTGAACCCGGGTCTTCTTTACTAAAGGTGCGCACGGTAACCAGGTAGACACTACCTCATACTTTACCTTAATATCAGTGTCATTTCAATAGGAGGCATGGTTAACGTACACTCGTGTCCAAAATGATTGTCGCATATCTATAACTGCCTTTTGTAAAAATATAATTTGATAATGATTTTGCAGGGTACTTTTAATACTGATACTATGTGTATAATCGGGAAATATATATTTGTGGTAAATTTCACAGGAAAAGAATTATAAATACGAAAAATACAATGAATAAAATAAAATGTTGCTAAATGAACAAGAAAGTTTTATTTTCGATTTATTGTTCTTATTTATTGCTCTTTTGACACGAAATTTGCCACATACATTTCTTTGCCGATTATACACGTACTAACATTATAAGAAATTCCAGGCGAATTCGTTATCAAATTATATTCCTACAACAACATATTTATAGACAGGCGACAATAATTTTGGACATGAATGTACACCACATTTTTTAAGTTTACGAGAAAATCAACCAAAACAATTTTTTTGTAAACTTCGCATGAGTATTTGTACTTAACCAAATCATTATGTTTAGCTTAATGAGAGCTATATATTGGTTTACATCTTTAGGCCTTATGTAAGAATCAAGAATGGTTCTCAAAGAAGGAGCAATATTTGTACGAAAATTTGGGAATCTTCACCTTGCATCTGACTGTTCAAACTAGTGAATATAAGCAGTACACAATGGAAAAAATGAAGGTAAATTTGTTGTAAAGGTCTTTTAGCCTCTATCTACAACTTATTAGAGACCTCTACCTACAGTTCTTCAAAATTAGTTGTAAGGGTGTTTCAGTCTATGAAAAATCGTTTCTACAGTGAAAAACCTGTCCTGTACGACTGTTAAAATTCAGTTATCTGCTGAAAATCAGTATGGTTGCTAACACTAAATTCCGAATATACACTCACTTACACAGAACAGAAATTTTTACTAATTTGGTATTAACATTTTATAAGTTTTGAGTTCAGTGAATACAGCGCGAAATAATTACAGTTGAAAGGAAAGGTGTCGAAGTGTTTCCACAATGCGGAGGTGAAATACGTGGTGTTGTAACACAACATAAGAGTTTTTCAATAAATAGTTAATTTATGAAGGCGACATACCTTTAAGGTAAGTAATGGTGAAAAAGTCACACAACAAATATCAACAGCGTCTACTATGATTCTTCCATAAGCAAACCACTGCGTAGTGTTTTACTTCTGTCTCCTCGGAGGTGTTCCACTGTATGAAGAGGAGCACGATTGCTCACTGGTAGAGTGCTTTCTTCTGGAGCGTGGGGTCTCTAGTTCGATCCCCATTCAAGTAAGTTCGTGGTGGACAACGTTGTGTCTGTGGGCTTCTCAGGGCACTTCCATTTCTTTCCATCATTATTCTTTTGCTTTAATCATAGTCTCCGTTAGCCTAAAAGAGATAATCATGGCACGTTAAACTTAAAGGGCCTTATGCAGAGTCGTTTTGAAGTCTGATTAACGCCATACTACGAGGTTGACTAACGGATGGTTATCAAAATTGTATTCAGAGTCTCTGATTAGAACGTAGTATTTGACGAAAATAATCACATGTGACTAACTAATCTAAATCAGAGGCTAATCTTTTACCCAGGGTTTAGCGTGCGACACAACATTTCGTATTTCATGTGTTTTCATTTTTACAGACTACGCATGTGCTGATTTACTTTTCCATAGTTGCCACATTTATTTTTCCCACCCGATGCATTGGGGTTATATAAGTTAATCATGCCCAAATCATCTTTTTAGTTGTACTCAAAGTAGACTCTGAATACCAAAAAGTGCACCTTCCTTAGTAAAGAGTTAGTATGCCTCTAACTAGAATGTGACTAAAACTCGATTAACGAATTCTCTCTGAATACCGCCCAAAGGTTTCATTTCCACAGTATGAACACAACCTGGCAGAATTCAAGTTAAATCTGTGCACCCCTGGAAGCCAGAGGACCATATTTCCAGGCCTGCCTACCTCAGATTATGACTGAACCACTACGAGCACTGCCAGACCCAGTGTTTCTTGCTGGTCACCTATTTGGGAGTAGGATGAATCTCCCTTCCACGGACAAGATGTCCTTCCCTGTATCCTCTCTCTCTCTACACGGAGAAGCAATATATTGACACAGAAAGATTTATTTGCAGCCGTATGAGCTTGTGAATGATTTAATGCAGTAAGAATGTGGAAACGAGAGAATCTTTAAAAAAAAAAAAAAAAAAAAAAAAAAAAAAAAAAAAAAAACACCAGTTAGAGGTTTGCACGGGCTGGAAGTTTTTAGCCCGACCCGGCCCGTGAATTTATAATGTGAGACCCGATTCGAGTCCGAAATATGTTTTAGCATTTAAACCCGAGCCCGACCCGAGCTCATGTGATAATCAAATGAGCCCGAAATAACCTGAATTACAGAAACTTAATAATTAACGCAAAAATTGTATTTTTATTTACAGCAAATAGAGGTTAAATTTTGCAGTTGTGCTTTAAAAGTTCTCCAGAAAGAACGGTTCAATAAATATCATTGTGCGGTATATTTACAATGTTAGGCCCGAAAAAGCTCCAGAAATATGGTTGTACATTTGAAAATTTACGGACCGAGCCCGGCAAGGGGCCGAAGTGATATATATTTTGTAGGCCCGAGCCCTTGCAGACCTGTTCCACCAATAACTCACATGGCCTGGATTTAATCACTGTGCCCCTATACCTGAGGGGAGTACTGTGCCACTGCTGATAGGTAGAACTGGCCTAACCTTCATAAATGACGAATTAAACTTCAATAATAAAATTTATTGATAGTATGAAAGTTTAAACAAATGTTACTCAGAAACAAAGGGTCTTGATTAGGGATGGCCACAAAGTTCCGGTTCCGGCGGAACCGGTTCCGCGAGGAACCGGTTCTCGGAGATCCGGTTTTCAGACCCGGTTCCAGACCTGTGTCCGAAAACCCGGTTATAGAACCGGTTCAAGATCTGGATCTGAAAACCCGGTTCCAGAACCGGATCTTAGGAACCTGTTCCAGACCTGGATCCGAAAGCTCCCAAAGACCCGTAAAGGAGGCACAAAGTTCACCTTCAAAAAAATGCAAAGAGGACCATGCGCATGTGTCTTCTCCGCCCAGACCCCCTTGTGCCCCCAGAAAAAAATTTGGTCCACCAGTGGGTGTTTAGCCAAATGAGTTGGCCAGTTTGCCTGTTTAGCCAATGAGTTTGTCAGTTACCAGTTTATTTAGCCAA
This sequence comes from Thermobia domestica, assembly GCF_964235325.1. Lineage (NCBI taxonomy): Eukaryota > Metazoa > Arthropoda > Insecta > Zygentoma > Lepismatidae > Thermobia > Thermobia domestica. Next base: position 27,431,900 of record NC_137457.1, on the reverse strand, counting down.
ATGAGACAAGCGGTCGCCGCCTGGGTGCCTGCCTGTCGCTTTCACCATTTCATCTAGCACACTGTTCACAGCCTGCCAGCAGCTCTGGTTTAGTGTAGGGATGGTCACAAAGTTTCGGTTCTTGGAGATCTGGTTTTCAGAACCGGTTCCGGAACCGGTTCTAGACATGCATCCGAAGAACCGGTTCCAGGCCTGGATCCGAAGAACCGGTTCTAGACCTGGATCCGAAGAATGGGTTCCAGACCTGGATCTTCTAGAACCGGATCCGTTCAGACCCGAAAACCGGTTCCACCAGGAACCGGTACTGGCCATCCCTAGTCTTGATCGTGAGTCCAGACGTTTCTAATATGGTTGTCATATTATACAAATTAGCAGATAATTGTGTAAAATTCATGACTTTTTAAAAGAATCATCCACGTGGAATTTGTCTTGAATGTAGTTGTCGTGCATGGCCTATGCAGAGAGTACTGTAGTAGCTACAGTAAATGAAAGACATAGAGTAATGCGTATCTATTCTCCAATCGAGGGAGGAAGAGCCAATGAAGAACACTGAATCAGACGATTAGTCAATCAAGATGTCTGAAACAATTCCTATAAAATCCAAAATGGCTACTATGCCTTTACTGGTATAACTTTCACTTACTCTGGTATACTTAGAATTGGACTGACATCTAACTGGTCTGATAGAAATACATAACCATTAAAAATTTCATTTTTTAAAAGCTATACAAGCAGTGGTAATTATAGGCAGCAAGTTGTCCTGGGGGATATAACTTTTTCATAGAGACCGTGCAACCGTTTGCCCCTCTCGTGGCTACACCCCTACATACAAATTAAAAATATTATCTTTGATTTTTTAGCCAAGGGTTTGGTGAGTGGTAACGATCTTCCTTTAGATGTTGAGTCGTTGAAAGAAATCGCTTTTCTTTGTCTGGAACCATCATCATTATTATTATTATTATTATTATTATTATTATTATTATTATTATTATTATTATTATTATTATTATTATTATTATTATTATTATTATTATTATTATTTTATGGCGATAAATGTTGAAACCAGAAATGGTAGAATGAAATCATTTCCGGTTTGAATGGACAGTTAACGGAGGAGATATAACCTCCTCTTCAGATGCTGAATCGATTAAAAAAAAAAAAAAAGCTTTTATATTTTATAAATAAAAAAAGTATGTTTGGGATTTAACGTTTTTTTCTTTCAGAACACAAGAAATAGTTACAGATGTACAACTTGGCCTCTTTGATCAAATTCTTAATCGATCCGTCCACTTTACGTCTTTAGTAAGGCAGTGCTGCCCTCTGTGGGCGATAATATGAACTAATAAGAAGGATTTTCTGGTATTCCATACATCTTTCACAATTATCGTCACTAATTAGAAAGATGGCACTGGGGGGAGGCAAATATTTGTGTAGTGGGGTCTGCCACTCCACAGCATTGCCATTGGTGATGTGTGACTTGCGTATGAGCTTTCCTATGCCATTCGTTCTTGCATCGCAGACCGGTGTTCGGTACATGTAATTCAAGCATTTTCTGTACACTGAGAAAAATCCGTTCTCCGGACAGCGGTATATTGTACAAATATACGGTATCGTCTTGCTTACTACAGAAATCAGGGTTTCCTGGGTTTTCCTTATTCACACCAGGCAAATGCCAAGATGGTACGTAACGCTCAGGTCCCAGGCCTCTTCCTTCCCTTTCCTCGGAAGCGTGATCGCCGAGAGACGTCGTCCTTCGTACGTGACGGGCTAACATGTTCATAGTTGTCGAAAGCACAGAAGCCTAATTCGTAATCCTAATCCTAATAATAATAATAATAATAATAATAATAATAATAATAATAATAATAATAATAATAATAATAATAATAATAATAATAATAATAATAAGTGTGTAAGGCTATGTATGGTGAATTATTAATGCTTTTATATTGTGAAAGATGTCATGAAGGTGATGGCACACCCCTGAATCACGTGCAATCAACAGAGAATGAAAGAAAACAAATTGTCGAAGAATATGTACACAGCACTAAAAGCATAAATCTACCAAAAGCATACTCAACACAAAATACCAGTTGATGTATAAGCTTTATTTTACTTGTAGTTTATCTTACATTTTGGAAATATACATCCAGTTTTGGTTGTAAATTCTTGGGGCCCCTAAGAGAGTGGGGCCCTAACCTATAGCTTGTTTAGCTTATACGTAAATCCGTCACTGGTTTAGTTTCTTTCTGGTTCGAGAGTTTACGTCTGCATCACTTCGTGCCTAAACGAAATTGATATAAGGTAGTGCTGCCCTCTGTGGCTGACATTGAGAACTAAGTGATAATATATCCTTGGCTTATTCACTTTTATTGGCCTTGAATGTTTAAAAAAAGATTTCTCTTGAAATTCTGGTTTTCTTCTCGTCTACACCACGGGTCATGAATTTATGTTATTACGTAAGCTAAGAAAATTGTTCGTACGTGTGAATTGCAAATTTCTTGTTAGTAAAAAATTATTACATAATAAAACTTATATTTCTGAGAATGGTTTACTATTTATTTACCTTTGTCCTCAATAATACTCATATTTTCGCTGTTGTACTTTAGACATATGAGTTTTCTGAGGGGGGAGGGACGGAGAAGAATGGAGAGGTATGCCACTAGAGAAATACTAATATTATACCTGCTTTATGAAATGTGAATTCACGACAGATGTTTCCAAAGTTCTGAGATTTTTTTTCTTAATTTTCTATTTTTTTTCTATAATACAGTGTAGTTATATTATATCAATATTATATCCATTTATCCCCCTGTACCTAGCAGGGGGCTTCATATTCAGACTAACTAACTCTATGGCCTACGGAACCAGGAGGTTCAATGCCACGTTCACATAAGCTCTCCACTGACTTCTATCCTTAGCCAATTAGATCCAGTTTCTACTTTGTATTCTTATTTCTGAGAGATCCATCTTAATATTGCCCTCCCATCTGCGCCCAGGTATTCCTAATGGTCGTTTTCTTTTTATTGGATTTCCAATTAAAAGTTCGAAAGCGTTCCTACTTTCTTCCATTCTCGCTACATGATCTTCCCACCCAAGCCTTCTAGGTTTGATGACCCTAACAATGTCTGGTGAACTATATAAATTATGTAGTTCCTCGTTATGTAGTTCCCGCCATTCACCACTCCCGTTTCTCTTGGGTCCGAATATTCGTCTTAGGATCTTGTTCTCCAACACTTTCAGTCTGCATTCTTCCTTCAGAGTAAGCGACCATGTTTCGCAACTATACAGAACAACAGGCATGATTATCGTTTTGTATATTTTAAGTTTCAAATTCCTTGACAGAACGAAGGCTGATGGATTATAGTATTTGATTTTTAAATTTAACTTTATTTTATTTTATCTATTTATTTATTTATGTATTTATCTATTTTTGAGGATTCTGTGAGTGGTAGGTGATGTAGCCGAGGTAGCTCTGATAACTTAGTCCTGCATAATGCAGTTAATGTTCCGGAGTTTTTCAACAATCTCACAAAGATTTGATAGTTTTGTGTGTGTATCAGATACTGGTTTCAAACTTGATAGGGTTTTCAGAGTAAGTGGACAAGGTGGGTTGTCATTGGCTGATGGATTGTCCAATCAGTTGTTGGCTTGAAGACTGGCTGTGATTGGTCGATGGATAATACTTTTTGATTGGTTGGTGGATTATCCAATCAGTTGTTGGCCTAATGACTGGCTCTGACTAGTTGCTGGTTGATATTTTCTGATTAAGGAAATCCAGGTGTTGACAGCCACATCTCTGTTGAAATGAAATGCAATTTTTGAGTTTTACGTCCCACGGTTATGCCGGTTAGGCTAAAGGAGACGGTGATGATGAGAGATGAATGAAATGGTGGAATGAAGAAAGTGGGAGGAAACGGGAGAACCCCGAGAAAACCCACGCACACGGTGTTTGTCCACCACAAAGTTCACTTGGCGGGAGCAGGGTTTGAACGCTGTACACTGAGCCACCTCGGCCCCGACATCTCTGTTGAAGTTGAGACTAGTTAAAATCACAATTCTTACAATTTCTCTGACCTGGGGAACTGACGGATTCTTTGATTTAAGGGATAGGGGAGGACACTTCAGAACACATGAATTGTTCCACAAATTAGTGTGACAAAAGGAACACCATACCAATAAAAAAAGACAAAAATATTTTGATACTAAATATGGGTAAATATTTACTTTTGACCTCTTAATTAGTGTTTTTTTTTTATTTGTTTGTTTAGAACTTCGTTCAGGAGTTACAGGGATTGTTTTAGTAGTTACTAACATACAAGGGCGGATTCAGGACCGACTTCTGGAGGGGGCGGTGGGTTGTCATACTGCTACTTTTAAAGGCTCCAAACTTTGGGATGGGTTTTATTTATATATACAAAATAAGAAAGTTTCCTCTTCTGTTGGGGAAGGGGGCGATTGCCCCGATCGCCCCCCCCCCCGCGCTAACATATGCAGCCTCATAGAAACAAATTAGTCGATCGTGGAATTCAGTAACAGAAGCTTTATTATTTTTTTAAAAAAGCGGCAATTAGACTAATCTAACGCAATAACTAACTACTTTAACAGGGAAACAAAGCTACCTTTAGGAAAGGCTTAATAAAACATAAAATTATATATTAAATGCATACAAACACGTATTTAGTATCGAATTATACATATCAATTTTTTATTATAATATTTGTATACCAAAAGATACAGTAAACGACGTAATTACGTCGATTGTCTTTTTAATTTTACATTGGTAGTCTTTTTAATATAAATTTACTTGTCGCAGGTAAAAAGTCAGTCTTTTTTAATAGTTAAGATTTCCTATCTTCTGTCTTGCGGAAATCCATTTTTCGGTACAGCTTGCAATATTGTTCATAACCTGGTTAGTACCTGTAATAAATAAATAGGTAAAATATATTTTATAATGGCTTTAAAATAGAAAACAACAGAAATTATTTCTATGAATAGATATAAAATTTAAAGGAATACGCTTTAGGCAAGAAACCTCCAAATTTGACCAAAATGGTCTGTAATAAAAAGTGTTGCCGACAGTCTAGCATATTTTCCCATCGGAGCAAACTTCAAACCAATAGAATACAACTAAAATTGTTAAAAAGACACTAGTAATCCTACTAGACATGGAAATTGAGAGAAAAAAGGTAAATTCCTGTAATAGACGCTACTTTGTTGGGATTTCAATGACTGTAAACATCATGGTACGTCTGTTTGCATGAGGAAAACCATGAAAAACATTTATTGACTTTAAAAAAATCTCGGCAGACATTCGCTTTTTACAATAAATCCAGGAAGTTGAACAGAATGACAAACAAGAATCAAATGTGGAATGTACACTCATGTTCAAAATGATTGTCGCATATCTATAACTGTCTTCTTCTAAGAATATAATTTGATAATAATTTTGCAGGGTACTTTTAATACTGATACCATATGTATAATCGGGAAATGTATATTTGTGGTCAATTTCATAGGAAAAGAATTATAAATATGAAAATTAGAATGAGTAAAACAAAATGTTGCTAAATGGACAAGAAAGTTTTATTTTCGTTTTATTGTTCTTATTTACTGCTCTTTTGACATGAAATTTACCATATATATGTCTTTGCCGATTATACACACACTAATACTGTAAGAAATACCGGGCGAATTCGTAATCAAATTATATTCCTTCAACAACACATTTATAGACATGCGACAATAATTTTGGACATGAGTGTACCTTTCAAATATTTTATATACGAGGTGGCATCAAAAAGCTTCGAAACTGGTTTTGTAACACGCCAACAGATGGCAGCGCAAGGCTACACTCTTAGAAAGCACCGGTCTTAATAAGTCAGTGTGCCAAGAGACATCGTTCTGTGTACATAAGGAGCTGTGCAGCTCGTGCTATTCTGACCACGTGCGTTAACATGTCTGCGATTTCATCTGGGAAAGCAAGTTAGAATAACGAGCGAAAATACTCGTAAGTAGTAACCAGATACAAAAGTATTTTGTGTTTTAATCAGTAATCAATTAGAAAGATGTGTTTTACCAAATACAACAAATGCAATTTGTGTTTTGATCAATTATAGCTACTGACTCCGAAATCAAATCAGTTTGTCAGAAACTCTTTTCATTCTCGAAAGACAGTCGAACTCTTTAAAGTTCATTCCTAGTGAAGCAAGACAGACAGATCATGAAACTGAGAACAGAGCAGGAGGCTGATATTGAATCTAGTAGTCAGTTTATCAGAAGCTCTTCTCGTTTTCGAGAGACAATTAAGGTGGATCACCACCCGAAAGTCAGTACATATTTTAGCTCATTCTCTTAACTACTGCGCAATGAAACGTTACATATTATAAATATTGTACTGTAAGATAGAGTTATGTTTCAGCTACAGCACAAGACACTGATTCATTTGGTTGTCTCTCCTGATACCGAAAAATGTAACAAATAAAAGAAAATATTTGATTCGTTTTACAATGAGCACACAAGATAGCACTTGCTGTTAGATCTTATTAGAAGTGCTCTGTTTCATGAAATGTTTGTTGTATGTGTAAAGTATTTTAAAGTGCCAATCTTATTACGAAATAGATACTTTGTTCGACAGTTTTTCGTGTTATGTTTCACATTTTATTTAAAAACTAATTTATATTTAAGGAAATAGATTTTGAGACGAAACTTACGCGGAACGCCATAATGCGTTGTTGCCAAATTTCTACTTTTACTGTAGTAGTCACAATAAGAAAATCCCTGGATTCTAGCGTTGCAGTTCAAGAAGAGGAATCGCGGTAAAGGTCGGAAAATAAGTTCTCCAGTAAGTATCTAAGCAGAATTTCATGATTACTCCCTTTATTATCTGGCATCAGTAAACACTCGACACCATCTGGCAATGCCGCACTATTCAAGCAGCGTTTAGCATAGCACCGAGACAATTAATTCTTGGTGGCGCCAGATTGATAGAGCATTATACTGAAAACCGACCGGAGGATGTTGATCCTTTTTTTAAAGTGAGTTTATCGTTAGATGGTTTCGTTTTCCACACAACAAGGCGTAAATATCACCATGATGAAATATAAAAGAGACTATTTACTTCAGACTTGTTCGGTTTGGCTCAGCTAAACCAACAAATCATGCTGCCTTGCTTCAAATCACCTGAGTTCGTTACGCTCAAAGTTAAACAACTTCCAAGTCGAGCTACCCTATTCTTTGACAATATGGAGGCATAAAGATTCACTTAATTCCAAACAAAGGTCACATACCACTATTATTATTAATATTTAAAATAAGCCACGTGTCATTTTCAAAATTGTGCACAGCTGAAGCAGGCGGCATATTCAACTAATCCAGCTCTGTAAAAGGTTAATTGACACATAGTGTGTCGTGCCCATGCTATTCCTCTGATATGCTAAGAGAAATGAGGCTAAGAAAAATTGTTCACTGAACGTTGCTCACCCTCACTCAATCATTATGGAGTAGCGATCGTGAATATATACCAAGTGAATAGAATCATGATGTAATTCTAAGTACTTGATGTAATTCGAAGTATATGATGTGATTCGAAGTACATGATGTAATTCGAAGTATATGATGTAATTCGAAGTCTCCAGGCAGAAGGACAACATAATGGAAAAGCAGTTCATCATCAAATGAGTAAGAATTATGACAAGAACTTTGTAAATGGCTGTGTGCACACATACTACACAGACTTTGAGAAAGAACATATTGATCTACACGACGAGATTAGCTGAGCGTGGAAATCTATGGTTGCAGACAATCTTGATGATCGCGTGAACCATGTGGTTCGTGAAAGGAGTAGATTATGATTTCTGAACTGTCCTAATCTTGGAATTAAGGATAATTCAGCAGCCGCTCGGAGAAATCGAACTACACCATGTAGTTCAAACTTGGTGAGCGTTTCGATTGTGTTCGATATATTTTCATGCCCGCTACTAGTAGTGATTGAACACCACAGTCTGTCTAACAATGTGGAGGATGGTCGATCTCCAATGAACAATTTGACCTATCCCCGTTTCACCATCACACGCGGTTCTTTTTTGATGGTTTAACGAAAATAAATAAAACCTCCCTCGTACCTCTTTATTTGAAGCAGTAGACACACTCCTCATAAAAGATGTTAAGTAGAATGCTCAGTTTTTCCCTCATATTAACCTGTCAGTTCTGCAGATTCCCTTTAACCCTTTCACAGAGGAAGTCGACTTTTGTCGACAGAAAGAAAATTTCCTTAAGGCTGTAGACTACTAAATATTTTTGAAAAAGTAATATTTTTTCTTTTGCCCGTTTTTCGTAAGTGGAAAGACATAATAAAATGAAACTTACCACAGTAATAGATAATGTTATTCTACATCCGAAAATACGAATCGAAAGAATTTTCAGTGTTGCCATCCATAGAAATTACAGTGTGACCGGAATTTGAATTACTCGAAAATCTAGGTTAAAGCAGCGACTAGAAAAATGAACTCAACGGTAATTGATGACTTATCATGCTGTCTATGTTCCTTGTTTACTACTTTTTAAATAATATTTCTATTTATTTTATAAACCTTACATAAATTATTACAAAATAAATAAGTCATTACAAAATAAATAGAAACATTATTTAAAAGGTAGTAAACAAGGAACATAGGCAGCATGATAAGTCATCAATTACCGTTGAGTTCATTTTTCTAGTCGCTGCCTTTACCTAGATTTTTGAGTAATTCAAATTCTGGTCACACTGTAATTTCTATGTATTGCAACACTGAAAATTCTTCCGATTCGAATTTTCGGGCGTAGAATAACATTATCTACTATTGTGGCAAGTTACATTTTATTACGTCTTTCCACTTACAAAAAACGGGCAAAAGAAAAATTATTAGATTTTCAAAAATATTTAGTAGTCTGCCCCCTTAACATGCGAATGTCGACTATAGTCGACAGGTTAAAATTTGTTTGTCCGCACCTTGGCTTTGTCGAGAGTAGTCGCCAAAGTTGTATCGTTCAATTTTTTGTGTTCTATTGTTTTCGATAAACAATAGAAATCGCACAGAAAACCTTTGGCGACTATAGTTAACTAAAACAAAACCAAGATACAGACAAATTTTAACACGTCGACTATAATCGACATTCGCAGGTTAGGGAAAGTTTCTTTCTGTCGCCTTCCACAGTGAAAGGGTTAAATTACCAGTCAAGCAATGTTGGGTGTGGCCAACAAATTAAATGGGTGACAATTTCAGAAAATCAGATGGCGTTGACACTACGGCATTCACTCAGCCGCGAAGATAATTAGAAACTATTCTTCATGAAAATCCACTAATACTAATACCATCTATAGCGCCTATGGATTCCACGAGTGTTATCCATTCCTACTGGTCAGATTAAATATTTCGATGCTTAATGTCAGAGGTTTTTACTTTATTTGCTTAATTGTCAATTACTCAAATTCTTAAATTACGTACATTTATCATACTTCTATTACAAAAAAACTTAGATTCTTACCCAATCTTAGGTGCTTGAAAGTTGCTAGATGCTGCTGAGTCACTACTGGCAGAAGCAGATGAGTAGCCTCCTGAAGATGAACCACTATCTGAACCATGAGACTCATGACTTTCACCCCAGCCACTTGATCCACCAATTCCTCCAGACAACTTGAAACTACCTGTAAAACCCCCGTTACCATCAAGACTTAATTCTTTCGTGAATTTTCCTCCTAAGCCACCAATTTGTCCCCCTAAGTTTTCTTTGAAACCCAAACCACTTCCGGTAGATGACCCAAAATTACTTGATCCAAAGTGAGAGTCTGTATGACCAGTTTCTAAACCAATATTTTTAGAGAATTGAACACCAACATTGCCTGAAGATGCATGGTCCCTGTGATCATCGCTTTTAAAACTATGTAGACTTCCAGTGCGTATAAACTCAGCAGGAATTATTTGAGGCCTATTACCAGAATTTGAGGACGCAGAATTGCTGAAACTTGAAGCTTGTGCTGAGCTTGACGAGAAACTTGGTTGCTGAGTTTGATAATGGATGTTATCAGTAGCATGCACAGTACCGGATGGTCCTACATTTCCGTAGTTACTAACACTAGACCCAGGAGTATTAAAGGTTGAGGTAATTGCTCCACCAGCAGAGAAACCAGAACCTCCTTGTGCAATTGGTTGGGTATGAACAAAAGGCCTATTCGTGTAAGTTGTACCGGATACAATTGGTTGTTTGGTGACAATTGTGCTGACAACTGTTTGTCCAGGAATGCCGTAGTTTGGTCCACTAACGATAGGTTGTTTATTGACAAATCCTTGGTTTCCGTATCCTGTTTCTGTTACAAATGGTTGGTTGTTTCCTGCATTTGTTGACGACACTGAAGCTGATGCATAATTTTGGTTTGTAAATCCCGGATTAGTAGCAATAGGTTGTTCTTGCACAATGACAGTTGGTGTGTTACCATTGGTTCCATGGCCAAAACTAACATCTTTGTGATATTCAAAATGAGATGAGCCTCCAGGATGATCATGGTGGTGATGATGATGATGAGGTTTATAATGTTGAATATTTTTATGAATGTCCACTGTATACGTAGAGCCTGAGCCATATCCTTGATCTGTTACAGGACGTACAGCGACTGGTGTGGCAGATGATGTAATTGTTGAAGCTGATGAACCAGCTGGTGCTGTTCCTACAACAACTATAGCTTCTGGAAGGTCAATAGCCACCGTACCATCGGCAGATGTCGAGATATGCTTGTTAGGCAACCATGGTTTCTCATATCCATATCCACCGCCATACGCAGATTGTTGCTGTGGTTTGTAGTAAGTCTGAGAGCCAATGTTAGGAGCCGAGTTGGCTACAGATGTTGAAACAGATATACCTCCATTTGAAGAGAAACCAGGCTGGTAAGTTGCTGCTGGTTGCAAATTGGGAACTGACGCCCCTTCGTTATACCAACTTTGAGGAGAACCACTCGGAGGTCCGCCACTAGAAACAGTTACGGATACCCCACCATCTGACACCGGAACATTGTCCTGGTAACCAGCATTACCAGAAGAACCTGAAAACGACGTTGAGGATGTTACACCTGCATTTCCACCGAATTGACCACCAAAACTAGGACCTGGTTTGACTACAACGGGCACTTCTTGAACGTAGACATTCTGAGGACCACCTGAAGAACCGGAACCACTTGCAAATGCGGACGCAGATGAAACTCCACCTCCACCAATCCCATAGCTTGGATATCCACCAGCATAGGCAGGTCCTTCAGAGACCACATAACCAGGACCTGCCCCACTTGAACCACCCTTGAATCCAGATCCTCCTCCTCCAATGGTGATGGAGAAACTTCCTCCAAGTCCACCCCCTTTGGCTAGATTGGACCAAACACCTCCTCCTGGATAGGAATTATAGTTACTTCCACCATCCGTGCTAACACTTCTAATGACATAATTTCCTTCTTGACTACCCCATCCACCATCACCTTCACCCCAAGTTGACACAGCCACTGGATAATAGTTATTATAACTGCCACCACCAAACAGTTTCTCTTTCAAGAGCCTTCGAAGAAGACCGTGTCTTTTTACGATAATGTGTTGACCGTCGTCAGTAATTTCAGTGAGTGTTAACGGATCATCTGCAAGTAAAGAAACAAATATGTCACTTACTTATTCTAAAGTAATGATTATAATTAAAAACCATATTTTACAGATAATAAATTCAAATTATAGAAAGCACATTGAACAAAATACGATATTTTGAAAGGGATACTATTTCCAAAATAAATGGGCAAGTTAGAAAATTACATCTGGTAGTAGGGGCTCCTCTTGGTCTCACTTGGCTCTGATTGGCTGAGGAACGTCACGTGACCTGATCACGTGGTATAACGTTATAGAGATCAATGCCCTCTTTATTTTGGGACGGGTACGTAGGATCATCCTCTTAAATTCTCGAAATTGCCAAATTTTAAAATTTGGCATGGGTCCATCTCGTTCCTTTTCATGGGTAAAAAATTATCCAAATTTTAAATTTTTGACAATGTTATACCCATGAAAAGGAACGATATGAACCATCTCTAAACTGACAGTTATATATATTAGGGTCAAAGAAAACATTTAGCAATTATTGTTTATTAAAATTTCTCAAATTTAAGAGGTGGGCCAATGTGTCCCTCCCAAAAATTAGAGAAAGACATCAATGTACTCGTGTCCTATGAAAGGAAATTAATCCCTATACACACCCATATAACCATATAAAGTAATCATACCTCATCTAATAGGATAAATTAGGACAAAAACCTTCGAAATTTGAATTTTTGGTATTTTTTAACTATAAAAGGGAATGATATGGACTCCCAAAATTTACGGAGGCACATACCTCGGTCCTATGTTACCATACCAATTTTGGCTATTCCAAAATTTAAGAGGGTGGTCCTACGGTCTTCTTCCGAAATTTAGGGGGCGGATCAAGTTGCCCCTCCCAAAATATAGAGGACATTGACCCCTATGACGTTATAGCACATGATCAGGTCATGTGACGTTCTTCAGCCAATCTAAGCCAAGTGAGAGCATGAGGGACCCCTACTACTCGCGTTTTCAGTAGCAAAAAATGTGTAGGGATCAGGAAATGTTTTGAATGCGCAATTCTGGCACTATCTAGTGGTGATCGCTGACTAGGTCTGTATATACATATCAAAGTATACAAAGTATACATATGCACATTCAGCGCAAAAGGGAGTCAAGTCCACTCATTTTGGATGTATTTGATATGTAAGATCTCTAACTGAAGCTCCTTTTCATAGCATAAAAGATTCATGTTCAAACATCGTAAACAGATCTTATAATGCATAAAACAGTGTTACCATTTGCAGGTACAGTCATGTCCAAAATGATTGTCTCATGTCTATAAATATATTGTTGTAGGAATATAATTTGATAACGAATTCGCCCGGTATTTCTTATAATGTTAGTGTGTGTACAAGCTTCAAATACATGTATGTGGTAAATTTCATGTCAAAGGAGCTGTAAATAAGAACAATATAACGAAAAAAAACTTTTCTTGCCCATTTAGCAACATTTTGATGTACTCATTCTAATTTTTTGTATTTATAATTTTTTCCGTATGAAAATTACTACAAATATACTTTTCCCGATTATGCACATAGTAACAGCATCAAAAGTAAACTGCGATATCATTATCCAATTATATTCACACAACAAGACAGTTATAGATATGCGACAATGAGTGTACATATGCGCACCGTGCCATTTTTATATCTCTTTCTCCCATACCTTTGATAATTGAACTTAGCTCCCTTGTGCTCTGAACGCTCTATACGAGATATACAGTGACACATTAAATTACCTGTGAGACTCTATTATAATTCTATACAATGATTTTCTTTGGTTGGTTTATTGGTTTGGAGCTGAGTTGAAAGTAAATCGAAATCAAAGTTCTAAATGGTGTCCCAGGAGCGTCATTTCAGATTTTGCTTGGGGGGGGGGGGGCAAGACCTCTTGATATAAGTAAAATTTCGCGTTTTTCACTGATTTACTATTATTCTATTGATAAAATCTATATACATCTCAAACTTGGGGGGGGGGGCAAATGCCCCTCCCTGCCCCCCCTAAATGACGCCCCTGTGTGTCCTATAAAGAACATAACTTTTGAAATGACTGACATTTCTGTTCTAATAAGTTGGCAACACTGTACATTACACGAATTTCATTTTTTGTCTTTGTAGTTACTATAGATATGCTATATTGACTTGATCCCTAGTCTTCCGTTATAAGCGCTGCTATCGGCTGAAGTAATTCCACTCGCTTTCTCTCCCTTAGCAAGAGCTGAACCCTTATTGGCTCAACGCGTGGGTGTGTGAGGGTGTGAGCATTAGTTCGCATTTTTTGCCACGACTCAAGACATTTTGGCAGCACAATAGCCACGGAGCACCAAATAGCTCATGATAGTCGTCTGTTTTCTGTACGGGTAGAAATGGAGCGTTTCACGGTGGAACGTTGTGTTATCATAATGAAAACATATTACAAATCGTCAACAATTTGATGAAAGGTCGTATCTCAAAATCTCACTTTTTCAGGCATAAAGAAAGAAATGTAATGCGATAAAGGAGAAAAAAAAGTTAAATATGCAATAATTGATCATATATTCCACATAATTAAATGGAATAGGTGACGGGTTATTACCTATTCAACTGATTTCCTGTCCACGTAATTATCGTGTCTTTCTTTATATCTGAAAAAGTGAGATTTTGAGATACGACCCTTCATCAAATTGTTGACGAAATTGTAATGAATGTTGTACAGAGACAAATGCACTGAGAAAAATCCGTTAACCGAACAGCGGTATGTTGTACAAATACACGGAATCTGTATGTTTACTACATAAATCTGAACGGATCATACGTTAGCCATATGCTACCCGTATGTACTGCCCTTTTTCAGCTTGCATACCTATAAGTATGTTACATACGCCAGCTATATGTTATATACGTTCATTTGTATGTGAGATCATGACCGCCTACATTGTTTCATACGGAAAGTACGTATAGACGGAACAACTTATACGGAAAGTATTACGAAACATAACGTTTTCAGTTATAGGTTTGTTGCAGGTTGTTATCTATAGTCGTGTGTTAAGTCCAGAAACTACAGGATTTACGCATGTAACCTACGGTTTTTCGTACGCCGTACACGCCATTTTTTCCATGTGAATGGCGATGACGATCATGCGCTATTCGCCGCTCCATGACTACTATTCACAAAGACAACAGATAAAAAAAATGTAACGTTCAGTGTTGCCAACTTACTAGAACAGAAATGGCGAGTATTTCGAAAGTTGTATTCTTTATGAGACACCCTTTTAGTTTGGCATCGTAGCAGTTATGTCCTTCAAGCTAAAGAAAACAAATGAACAATGAAATTGAATAATTATGAAATAATTGGTGGAATGGTAATATGAGAGGAAAGGGAGACCCTTTCACCTCAATTAGTCCGTTAAATGGGAGTTTACTGTACAAAAACTTATTTCGATCTTTCTGTTTCCTTATTGATTACGATGAACTTGTGCAATATCATGACGGTTTAACAAAAAATAATGCTTAAAAATGAAACACATGCCAAAACATAGATCTTTGCGAGCTAAACAAAATTATACGGGTGAGTCAAAATCCTCATGTGTATTTTTGAGAAAGTTGGGAAAACGAACTTTTCGGCAATCCTAACAATTAACCGCGTGTACACCTTGCAGAGGAGTTTGGTTTATATGGTGTGATGCTTTCTGAATTTTGAAACCAGAAGTGATAGTTAGTTGCTACTTCTTCTGATTTTAGTGGACAGAGGAATTTAGGATTTAGGTTTCTGGACTTTCGGCATCTAAGGCCATTTAGCACGTCACGTTTTGAGGGATGACGTACCTCGGCGAGCACACAATCCGGGGAAAGGGGAAGAAGAAAGGATTGGGGAAGGAAGGAAGCGGCCTGGGACCTATAAGTTAGGTACCACCCCGACATTTGCCTGGTGTGAATGAGGAAAACCCAGGAAAACCTCATTCAAGGTGGTTGGCCTGAAAAAGCGTGTTACCCTTTTTCGACCGGGTGACCCTACCGGGAATCGAACCCGGGACCGCTCCCAATTTTATTGGACAGAGTCGAGTGAAAATAAGTTATAACTTTTGGAACGATTAATTGATTGCAAATAATAGCTTGTCTCTCTGTCTATTATGGTTTCTATTCTATAGCTATCGTTAAAAACGGAAATGGTTGATTCCATGCTGTATTTCTTATTTTAATACAAATATTACAGTGGAGATGGCATATACTCTTGGTGCTCTTAATTGATTTCAGGAAACTGCTTCTCGACATCTGTTGGTTTTTATTTTATTTTATTTCATGATGATGACCACTAAAACTGGAAGTGATTAATATTTTTTCTACCATTTCTGGTTTAATGCTTACGATGGAGATGGAGACGAAATGAATCACTGATTCGAAAAAAGGGAATAAGTGCATCAGACCTAAGTTTTCAAAAACGCTAAAAAAAACCTTCCCGAGGCGTTGTTTGTACTTGTTGCAAAAAGTGTATAATTGATTACTTGTAGCAAAAGAACTAACAAACACTAAGACAAGAAGGAGAATCTTGTATTGCAGCACTGCAATTGGTTAAATAAGATTAAAAATGGAAAAACTATTCCCTTTTTCCAATCAATTAGAGTTGGACGCAATTGTAACTGTGTGTAGAGCATGTAATGTGCAGTTTATGATAGAAAGCTATGAAAATATACATGCTGAATACAATGTTGTATGTTAATCTTGGATATATACAGTATGTATCCGAACTATCACTCATGTTAGGCTACTACCCCTTTTATTGCCACCGTTTTTTTTTTTTTTTTTTTTGTACAGCACATGTTATTCGTACAGCAAGAAAAGTAGTACAATAGACAGCTGAACAAAATACGTAGCAAAATACGTTGTCAAAATAGAATGACTTTACATAGGGTCCTACCCGTTTGCATCTTCGTCTTCTGCAGTTTCTTGGTCAGTGGTTTTCCATGAACAAATCATCCTATAAAACTTTTTGTATTGGTCAGGTATGCATTTGATGATTTGTGAAGAATCGTTTATCTTTTTCTGATTGATCGGGACTTGCCCCAATCGTATGCAGTGGAACGTTTGTGACATTACTTTTGAGTAATCGAAAAATATCAGTTCTTAGTTCATTGATAAACTTATGAGCTTGCACATAACCTAGAGATTCTGCTTTATAAACAGTGTCTTCATTTACGTACTTGGAATTTCACTGTTTTGTCCACAATGCTACCTGAAGATTTCTTGTAAAACGGTTACCACCAATGTTTAAAATCTAAGATTTCTTCATTGACAACTTCGTAAACCTGAAATTTAGTATCAGTATTTCTTGCATTCGTAATCATGTGGTTATACTGCTCTGGTAAATAAATGCGATTGTGTCGTGTGAGTTCTCGTTTGATTATAACAAAATTTCGGTCACATGGTAAAAACTGTAACCTCTGACAGGCAAATATTGCTGTACAGTGGTAAAGCGTTATGACACGATCAGACTGAAAAGCATTCATGTCATTGTATGATTGCAGTTTTGGTATTGTATGATCACACTTGTATCACTGAAAATACGTAAATCTGTAACTGATTGGGGCAAATATTTCTCTATAGATTGTGCAATGCGAAGACAAGGCGAAGTATCGTAACGTCAGCAGAGGGCTCTAATGGTTGTCTACATACACACAGTATCACAGTTGTGGTGGTATCCTATAGTGAGTGGAAGAAGGAAATAAGAAATTTAGTTATTCCCTTTTTCTAATCAGCGAGATATTTTGAGTTGATTTTGAGTTTAACGTCCCGTTCATCAGCGAGGCTATATGAGACGTGGACCTACTGATTAACGTGAAATCCGAACCACGTGAGCTCCCACCGGGAATCGAACCCGGGTCTCCCACGCCAAAGGCGCGTACGCTAACCGTTTAGCCACGGAGGAGCTGCGAGATATTTTGTCTTCTACATTGGTCACATAGAGTTGCCCAAACATTCCTATTTTCTACTCAACGATGTAACTATCTCAAAGGAACAAATCTGCTATCTCAGGTTAAAATCGCAAAAAATTGTACTTATTCCCTTTTTCCAATCAGTGGTTCAAATGTATTCTTGAAACGCTTAATCGCTTAAAGGTGGTGGAGCGCTTGTCTCTGCTTTGTGGGGTTCCTGGTTTAATCTCCAGCAAGGTAAGTTTGTGGTGGACAACATTGTGTCCGTGGGTTTTCTCGAGGTAGTCCCGTTTCCTCCCACTTTCTCATTCCACCAACTCTTCCATCATCCCTTAATCATCTGTCTCCCTAAGTACACGGCTATTTGTGACGATCGCAAAGCGTATTTATTGCTCATGCGTACTCTTGGAATACGCTGACCATGTATTTAAATGTAGATGGCTAATCATAAATCCGAAAGCAATAAAATCGCTGAGAAAACGTCAGCTCAAGCGTATTTGGTGCGGGTCGGAACAATAGACTGCCTGCTGTTTAAAAGATTTCAAAAGGAAGGGGAAAAAAAGGAAAGACGTGTTGCCAGGCAAAGGGATTGTAGCAAGAAACATCTGCTTGGAAGATGGTTTGTGCAGAGGTTTGGAACTCTGCTATTACACACCTGGACCTGGCAAAAAGACCTGGAAACCCTGACTGGCTCACAGTATGATTTACACATCTGGTGAAAGTAAAATTACTGAATAGACACTTTGGCCGCGTTCGCTACAGGGGGTAACGCTTTCTCAAATAGCCTAAGACTTAGCCAAAAGAGCATTATCGTGAGACGTTAAGCTCAAGGATTTTATTTACCAAAAGAGTATAGTCCAGAAACAGTTCTTGTGGATCTACGTTGAGAGATACTTTTTCTTTTTTTAAATTGAAGATTTTTCAGTCTGTTAAGGGGCAGATATTGTACCGGTACATACATATATACATCCGGCATATGATTTCGTATTACGACGTAGATTTTGTTCACCTTGAAGCTTACACTGCAGTATTTAACGTATCTAAGAACATATTTATTTTACTTTCAAATTACGATACTTTTCGTGGCTATTCTTTTTTTTTTTTAAAATAAATTATTACTATGTAAAAAAATATCTTTGAGTTTAATTTTAAAGAAAACAATTTCGTTGCTTATGGAACATGAAACAAACATCCACGTCATAGAGATAAAAACAAATAACACATTAAACTAGCAGGTGAAAAAGGAAAACTACATTTTCCCATAAATCCATACGTACTTAAAAGAGATATAGCATGCATATAATGTATTATATCCTTGCCCTTGACTTTCACAGGAAATTTCCCCATTTTCTCACGCTTTGTGTTTGTCATTTGTTTTTTTTTTAAATTATTTATTTTACGCTTTCGTTTTTCTTATTAAGTGTTCATATCTCACGAGAACTGAAATTCTGTAGTTAAAAAAAATATAATTGCAATGATGTAAAGATTAGATAATTTTCTTTCAAGAAATTATTACTAAATAAAATTAGTATCCTTGGATTAAACGACGTCATATGTTGTTCTACCCTAATGTTTTAAACATGGTACCATATTGGAATTTTAGGAGGATTACCGAATTTAGAAAATGAATTCCAGGTGTTGTCGAGCGGTCTGAGACGTTGGGGTACGGTTATACCGAAATTTTCTTATTTCATCCTTTCCTTTATCTCCTTGAACGGCACAGAAAAAGCAAAATGAACACATGGTTTTAAATGGAACCTGGTGATACCACATGCTGGATCAAGCTTCAAACTTTCTTTCTTTTTTTCAAAATACAAGCGTTTTTGCAGTACATAAAGGGCTGGTTTGGTCACTTCCCCCTCCCCTCTATCTCTCTCTCTCTCACACACAGCAAATTTATGCTTGCTTAGTGACGTTTAAAACAGGGTTACAAGTGTGTTCTCTTTACTGTAAATGTACTGTAGCTGCCTAAGCCTCATACAAGTCATTCAACGTTTTTGCCACACCTTCATTCACCTCTGAGTGAGGAAAATTAATTGGCTGAACTCGGAATACGTGTAAACATGTTGTTCTATGAATGATGAAAGGAGGTTCGAAAACTGAAATGAAATCTTTCAGTTTTACGTCTCGCGATTATGTCGTGTAGGCTTAAGAAAACAGAGATGATAAGAAATGAATCAAATGGTGGAATGAAGAAAGTGGGAGGAAACGGAAGAACGTGACTAAATTCACGCATATTGTGTTCGTCCACCACAAGGTCCTACGTAAGTTTCTTGCTTCCTAGGTTTCCATTTCATCCTACGTAAGTTTCATTTCATTATCGTCCAGAATACAACAGTATGTTGTATATTTTACTTGTAACAATTGTAATTTACATATTTTACTTGTAACAATTGTAATTTACTTGTAATTTTGGGCCATAATATGTTTTAAATATATACTAGGCAGATTCTGCTAATAGAAGAAAAGAAAGACAAAGAAATAATATATTTATAATGTTAATATATAAAAAATATTAAATCTGGTGCATGTTTTAGGTAATTTAATTTTGATGTCGTCGTCATGACAACAGAGATTAAATAGAATTATTCAGTTAGTTAAGCAGTCATCTTAGAAATTTAAGTAGAAAGTAAACTGTACGCTTCTCATTTATAATTATTAAAGAAAGTGTACAAAATAGTAATTTTGTGTGTTTAATGGTTCAATATTAATGTTTAAGAACCAGAAATATCGTTATAAGAAATTATGATAAAAATGTACTGAGTGCAAGTCACTTGTATTTATTAAAATGTGGAGCCGCCGTGGCTCAGTGGTAGAGCGTTCATCTCTGGCGCGTGGGGTCCTTGGTTTTCTCCCAACTCGCGCCAAGTGAAATTTCTGGTGGACAAATACTGGGTTTTCTCGGGGTTCTCCCGTTTCCTGCCACTTTCTTCATTCCTCCGTTTCATTCATTCCTCATCATCATCGTAGCCCTTTGCTTACACGGCATAACTGTGGGATGTAAAACTTAAAGATGTCATTATTTATTAATAGGAAAAAAACTTATAAGAAAGTAATAGGCCTACTATATACAGTATGTCCAATTGAAACCACAAAGTTTTCTTTTGTTTGATTTTATTATAATTTATACAAGTTGCTTTGCGAGAATTTTTTAAATTTCTTATTAATTATTATTCTAGAATTGAAATATTCCTTCTTTCATAAATTTGAACATAAATTTGAACATTATTGCAACTTTAGGCGATATAAATACACAATAAAGTATACATTTTATTCAGTGCTTGCACTCAATATACCACCTCCTAAAATAAATTAGTGTACAAATTATTTATGTTTGCAGTTAACGTTGTGGATCTCAAAACAACTATTCTTTGGAAGTATACCTGGACAGACACGTTGGGTGCTCGACATGCTGCAATACTGTACTACTTGCTTTTGACATTCTTGAAATGGAAAATGACTAATGGGAAATATTTGGTGCATATTATTTTACGCGGCAGAAATAAGTAGAGTACACTAAATTGAATATAATTCGATAAAAAGCATTGCAAGATCTTTGCATTGCCTAGATTGTAACATACGTACATGGTTTTCCGTCAGTTTAAAAATTATCTGCAAGGGCGCCCATGTTATGGTTTCCAGGGGGGGGGAACAAGTATAACCGACATTTCAAGTATATTTTCAAATTTTGCTATAACTAATGTAAAATTCTATTGGGTTTTCGATATTCCCAAGTATAATTTCCTCTTAGGGGAAGCGAGCGCCCCACCTTGCCCCCCTTGATGGGAGCCCTTGCCTGTTTTACGTGGGCAGAAAATAATTTAGAGTGGTCATTTCCCGCTCGCTCTACATCTTTTGGGCAATGGGCCTGTAATCAATTATCTTGAAATGTTAAACATTTTGATATAAACCCAGTTATTATTTTAAAATTGTAAAAATTTTGAGAAAAAATACAATTTAAAAAATTAAAATCTTGGCTTAAATTCAATTGTTTTAAAAATTTGAAAATAAGTTCGATTATCATAAAATGAAATTTTTGAAGAGAAGAAAATGATTATTATAACAATTTAGAGAAGCTCAATTATTTTAAAATGATAAATCTTCTGAGATGACAATAATTTTAAGAGGATAAAAATTTTGAGATAAAGTCAATCATTTTAAAATAGTAAAAATTTTGAGATAAACTCAATCATTTTAAAGTGATACAAATTTTGATAAACTCAATCATTTGGAAACGGTAAAAATTTTGAAATAATTATTATTATGTTCAATTATTTTTAAATAGTAAAATTATGGATATAAAATAAGTTATCCTGATTTTTTTTAAAAATATAAAACCAATCCCTACAACAAAATCAAGACGTCTCATTCTGCCAGTCACGCTTCTAATAGTTCTCAGTCAGTGTCGCTACTTACGCTGTCTCCCACCTAACGCCAAGAGATGTCGCTAGTGTGCAAGTAATTTTTAAGCTAATTAAAGGTATGGGTGAACAATAATGATCATCTTAAAATATATAATGAATAAAGGAGCAACTTTAGTAACATAATAACAACCATTTCACCGGCTATCTATAAGTTTGTTACCAATGTCACAAACAACGCAATTGTTCCATTGCGGCAAAACGTAATAGGCCTTATGCAGAGTTATTTTTAAGTATGATTAGCGTCAGACTAAAAGTCTGACTGCTGCAAGAACCATACGTAAGTCGAACTCTTTAGTATGGTACTCATCATGCGTCAGAACGACTCTGCATAAGAGCCAATGCGCTTTATGCAGAGTCGTTCTGACGCGTGATTAGTGCCATACTAAAGTGTTTGACTAACATATGTTTCCTGCAGTAGTCCGGTCTTTAGTATGACGCTAATCTTACGTCAAAACGACTCTGCATAAGGCCTAATATGTTTATGCAGAATATGTCTCATGGAGGTGATTTCTTTACCTTCCTTCCTTTCTTTTTCTTTTTCTTTTTCTTTTTTTTTTAACAATAAACGATATTACAATGATTGAGAGAAGCTTCAAGAGATATTTTTCGAAACCTGACCTCGAGATGCTAAATACATGAAAGAAACTGGTTGATCCTGATAAATGAATTCCAAAGAGCATAGGTTTTAAAAATTAGGCTTGCGAAGCAGTTTTACCAAATATAACACTATTTTCCAGTAACTGAGTAAATAATCATATGCAAAGTATTTCACACTAACATTACATATTCGTCATATGAAAATATGAAGCAATGAACTGAATACAATAATGATTTCAGAGAGTGGCCCAGGGGAGAAAATTCCCCCGAAGTTACAAAATTCCCCAGGGCATATCAACATGGATTACTGGTATTTTCACAGCACAACTTTCTGTGTATTGAAAACTCTCTTGGAGAAATTCATCTGAAATTATTACTAAGGGAAAGCATTGACAACGTTAGTGGGGGTAAAAGAGGGAGCCTCCGGAGGTATCGTCTGCTGTCCTATTGGCTTCCCACACCCGCTGTATTGTGCGGTAGATCAGGTAATTATGAAAATATTATTTTCAGTATACAAAGAAACTGTCCCCCACATTTTTTTTTTTTGCCGTTTTTGAATACACAAATAAATTATAGATGTGCGTTAAATAATTATAGAACACACACACTAACGAAGGATTTTAACAGTCGTTGCCGCTAAAAATACATCAATAACAATTTGAGATTTCGTAAATTGCAACTCTGTATACATTCCTTAAATTCAATTACGTTTACGACGGGTTGAAAATATTATTGTTGTTCAAAGTAGTGTTATTAAAAAAAAAAATAATAAGGATTTTAAAAACTGGTGAAAGCGGTGATGCCGATTTGGAAAATGAAATGTAAAGAAACCTTTGTTTTACGTCCCACGATTATGCTATGTGGGCTAAATGACACGGTGTTGATGATGAATGAATGAAATGGTGGAATGAAGAAAGTGGGAGGAAACGGAGCACCCCGAGGAAACCGACGCAAACGGTGTTTGTCACGGGCGTCTCTGGAGGGGATGAGGGGACGCGTCCCCCCCAATATTTTAAAGTACAACATATTCAATATTTTATTCTAATTTACTTTATTTACTAAGGACAGAGTAACATATAAATAATAATAATTATATTTATTTGGAATATTAATAATTCGGGCTGTGAAATGATTAGAGTTGATATAGATACTTTAGGGGGTCCGTGAAGGTAAGCAGAAAAGTAACAAATGAAATCGAAGATAATAAAAAGGTTGGGCTAGGAAGTACCATTTAAATCACTTTCTTTGATGCCCCGTCCCCAAATTTTACATGCCAGAGACGCCAGTGGTGTTTGTCCACCACAAAATTCACTTGGAGCAAGCTAGGATCGAACCAGGGACCCCCATAAAACAGAGCTGAACACTCTACCACTGAGCCACCTCGACCCTGACGCCGATTTGGCTCAGGATTAGTTTGAAACTGAAGAATACTATACAAGTTTATTACATATTATTGTTATTATTATTGATACTATAATTGCTTCTAGAATTAACACATGCATAACGAATATTCGATATTTTTTTGTAATATAGCCTACGACAATTTTAAAGACGAAAATCGATAATTTATTCTCTGAAGTTGGCAGCTCTGACCTGTAGCATCAAAGGTGACCGTTCTACCACTGAGCCACCTTCATCCTTTCACTTTTAAGTTTCCTTTTAAAATATTACGGAAAATATCCTGAAATGTATGTAAAATAAGTAAATAATAGTACTTACACAACATAATGTTAACTTTGGTTATTTATATTTTTCAGCAGATCTGGTCTTTTCAAATACCACTTTGTTTCAATACAAATAGCCTAACATATCTTTATTATAGGGAGCTGGCTTTAATGCGAGGCTGAGGAATTCAGAGTTGATTGACAGGTTCCCCACCCCGTCACCAAGAAACGGTCACTCGACGGTCCTGGGCAGGGTTGCCAGTGCGTTGTCAAAAAATTCAGCTAATACTGCCAAAATGTCTTGAACCGTGGCAAAAATGCGAACTAAAGCTCACACCCTCACACACCCACGCGTTCAGCCAATAAGGGTTCAGCTGTTGCTAAGCGAGAGAAAGTGAGTGGAATTCCTTCAGCCGATAGTAGCGCTTGCGACGGAAGACTAGGGATCAAGTCAACGTGGTATATTTATAATATATTTCCAGATAGTGTTTAGAAGTTATTTTACAGTGGAAACATAATATGTTTCTATCACGGTTTTCTCTGGCATGCCAGAAAAATCCAGCGAAAAATGTCAGTTACCATATCCAGACGAGGTATTCGAACATTGCCCTCCCGGCTACCAAGCAAGACCATTTTACACTCACTTTTAAATTTTTATAGGAGAGCGTGTTGGCTCCGTTGTACAGTGCTCTGCTCTGTTCTTAAGGAATTTTCCCATTCCGAATTTTTGGTAGACTATATAGTGTCCGTAAGTTCTTCTCCCCTTTCCCTCACATATTATTATATCAACAATTGTGTCATAATTATTTACTGTGATTAGTTTCTCGTGTTATTAGTCTACAGGCAGTGGCGCAGATTTCTGTATAACTTTGTGTGTCGGGAGGGTTCAGGTACGACGGCGATTCAGAAAGTAATGCTTCCACGTCCACTACTTGACCAATAGTATTGCAAACATTCTGAACTGTTTATCTTTAATGCACTGATGTTTAAGCTATAGAATGTCACTTGTTTCACTTTTCTATGTCTTCTCATTTCTGAGTAATGAAGCAATCCATGGCATTCAATGGTGAAGTCCGGTTGAAACAGCGGGTTGTCACTGAATTTCTGACTGCGGAATTTTGTGCACCCAGGAACACTCATCGCCGGCGACGAGTCATGGATATACCATTACGACCCGGAAATGAAGTGTCAATCGATGAAGTACCACCACACGTCATCTCCTCCGTCAAAAGACATCAAAATTGTCCCATTTACGACAAAGTGTTGTTGACATTCTGCCTCATCCTCTCTATAGTCCGGATCTTGCACCCTGCGACTTTTCACTCTTCCTCAAATTTGAGGATCACCTTAAGAGTCTCTATCACTGCGAAATTAAAATACCGCTAATTTTACAGTAATTATGTGATATCTTCAAATAGATAAAAGATAATCGAAAAGTGAATCAAGACCTCCCTAGACGATGTTATTTTGCATGTGTTACCGTTATCACGAGTCACCTAATAGCTTTTTGTTTGCTGTTATTTAGAAACGCGAAAATAAATGCCGATTTTCTAAATGGCTGGAAATCGAAAGCAGATAAATGAGTCATGATAACGGTATCTCACGCAAAATAATACTGTCTAGGGAGGTCTTGTTCCACTTTTCGATTATCTTTTATCTATTTGAAGATATCACATAATTACTGTAAAATTAGCGGTATTTTAATTTCGCAGTGATAAGGCCTCTTAAGGGCCAACGCTACAATTGTGACGCGGAAGTAGAAGCAGTAGTTCGGCAATAGTGTCACCAACAGCCACCACAATTGTTCTCCAATGAAGAACCTTGTTTCGCGTTAGTGCAAGTGTGTTGCCCGTAATGGGGACTATGTTGAAAAAATGATTCCACCATTTGTAGCTGACATTTCAACTTTCCCACTGATACCTGTATCAGTGCTATCTATCAAACGTAAAGAAAGTTATCACCTTGGATGCATTACTTTCTGAATCATCCTCGTATATATATATATATATATATATATATATATATATATATATATATATATATATATATATATATATATATATATATATATAGGGAAGTACGCAGGGGGGTCACGGGGGTCCGGACCCCCCCCCCCCCGAAATTTCGACTTTTTTAAAATTTAGCGTAATTTTAGGGGCAATTTTACTAATTTTAATATAAAATACCTTCATATTTAGTTTGAACCCCCCCCCGAAATAAATTCCTGGGTACGCTACTGTGTATATATATATATATATATATATATATATATATATGTCGTTGTCTGCTATCGCCTACAAGAAATCAATACTAACGGGAGGGCCAAACAAACTTTGAGAATGCCCGGGGATTGGCGTCCATCCCTACATAGCATAGGGTGTATCCATTATATTTTTAACGTCTTTTTTTTTTTGCCTATTGGAAAGATCTACGTTCATAACGTTTTCTTTCTTGACAGAACCGATTAATTATCAGAAATATACACTAATTAAGGAACGTTAACTTACCTTGATTATTGTTAGTACTGCTAGAGATAGTTGAGAAAAGACAGCAGAATCCAAACACTAGAAGAACATTCATTGTTGTCAGTTTGTAGATATCCAAAAACAACTGAGAATACTTATGATGATATTGACACAAGTTGGTTTATAGAACAATGCACACGGTGTGTAAAGATCCTAATTAGACGGTAGTGATTAAGAAATGTCTTATATAAGTGAACGGCAGAGGCGCTGGATAAGAACATATATATACACACACAATAGCCAAAGTAGGAGCACCTTTTTTCAGTGTCTGCGCATCAGGGAATTCCTTCAAGGACGAGAAAAGAATAAAATCCGGGAAAAGATGAAAATCGTACGAATTAATAAGTATCTAGCATGAGAAGACATTATGAGGAACGTGGCTGGGAATGTTCATGTCCACTAACCGCAAACATGGTATTCCTGCAAGGCATTCTCAGCATTTCAATGGCTGGGGTTTTTACCAGTGTTAACATTCCAGATGGGCTGGTTCACTTTGTGAGGAGGGTATTTTGTTTATTAATTAGCGCTTCCTGTATGCAAATTTTTGAGTTTTTGTTGCCGTTTCGGAAACAATATAGATGAGGTTAAGAAACCGGAAGTATAAAATGGTTTTATGACTTTCTTTAAAGAATACAGAGGCAGTCATTTTCTTTGTATACTGATCTATCCCACACCACAAGAAAAAAAATAGATATTTTGCTTTTGTCATATATATACAGGGTGGCCCATAATTAATTGTATGATGTTTCAAAGACCGCAGTAAAGAAACTAGCAACGTAACTTGAAAATTACTCTGATACCTTTCCTTACAATAATTTTAATCTCTGTTCTCCATAGCATGGTCCACTAATGCACCGTCGTCCAAATCGATACATGCCTGGAGACGAAGAGCAATGCTGTCACAAGCATCTTGACAGAACCGTACTGGTATCCTGTGAAACTCATCTGTGATAGCTTGGGTCAAATTGCGTATGTGATGTTGATACACTTTGTTCTTTAAAAGAACCCATAGAAAAAAGTCAGGTAGTGACAAATCGGGAGATGGGGTTGGCCACTTCACAAACCCACGTCAACCGATGCAGCGGTTCGAGAATATTTCGTTCAGTCACTCTCATAGTGGTGTGGCATAGTGTGATGGTGTTCCATCCAGTCACAGTTATCCCCACTCTCAAGTTACACAATGTTGCCTTTTTATCCAGAATTACAAATACTACAGTTTGTTAAATATCATATACATAATTACAGGCCATATAAAAGTATATGATAACATATATGTATATGAATGTAACAATGGTTGACGGCTAACTTCTAGACCACTACACCGAACTTGATGATGAGTGGACCCTTGACCTAACTTAGTTTCTATTAGGGGGTGAAGTGATGACATGAATAAAAATTGAATGCGGACCAGTAGTCATGTCCAATCCAAAGTTTTTGGGATTACCGAGATGAATAATGATACTTCCAATGAAGTTTAAATCCAAATTCAGTAACCATACGGACGGGGTGATAATATGGTTGCCCTTCACACACACACACACACACACACACACACACACACACATATATATATATATATATATATATATATATATATATATATATATATATATATATATATATATATATATATATATATATATATATATATATATATATATATATATAGGTGTAAAGGGCTTGGGTCACTCCATATATTTTGCAATACGCAGAAACTATATGAGATAAAGCTATGTCTATTTTCTCTTTACAGGTGAGATATTGAGAAGATTGGTGACAAGAGGAATTTCAGCGCGCGATCTAACTAACTAACTAACTCTATGGCCTAAGGAACCCGGAGGTTCAATGCCGTGTTCACAAAAGCTCTCCACTGACTTCTGTCCTTAGCTAACTGCACCCAGTTTCTACTTTCTATTCCAATCTCTGCGAGATCCATCTTAATATTGTCCTCCCATCTGCGCCTACGTCTTCCTAATTGTCGTTTTCCGATTGCTCTTCCGGTCAAGACTTTGAAAGCATTTCTACTTTTTTCCATTCTAGCTACATGACCTGAACACCTAAGCCTCCTAGACTTGACGACCCTAACAATGTTGGGTAAACCGTATAAATTATGTAGTTCCTCATTATGAAGTTTCCGCCATTCCCCATTCCCGTTCCTCTTGGGTCCGAATATTCGTCTCAGGATCTTGTTCTCAAATACTTTCAGACTATGTCCTTCCTTCAGAGTAAGCAATCCTACAGAACAACAGGCATGATTATCGTTTTATATATTTTAAGCTTCAAATTCCTCGACAGAATTCCTCGACGACAAGAGATTTTGAACCGAATAGTAAGACGAATTCCCTGCTTTTAGTCGACATTTAATTTTTTTGTAAAGATGATTTTTGTCTGTTAATATTGATCCTAAATATTTGAAAGTATCCACTTCATCAAAAGTATTATTTAATATTTTAACGCATCCATGATTTGCCGTATTACGGTCCCGACGCACTTCCATGTATTTAGTTTTCTCTGCATTTACTTCTAAACCCATGTCCCTGCAGGTATTTAAAAAGATCTCTGCATTTCTTTCTGTTGCTCTCCTATTAAATTTACATCATCAGCATATGCCATAACCTGATGAATACCGTTCAACTCTAGGCCCTAATTGCTATCTTTGATTTTCCTCGTACTGTATTCCAGCACAAAGTTAAATAATAATGGCGACAACGCATCTCCCTGTTTCACGCCATTTTCGACGTGAAAGCTCGTGGACAACCGGACTTTACTTTGGGATTCATTTAAACATATCTTAACTAATCTAATTAGCTTTCTCGGTATTCCAAGTTCCGTAAGAACGTTGTATAATGTTTCTCCCCTAACCTAATCAATAAATAGTTGATGTACCAGGGTATTGTATTCTCACTTTTTTCGAGTATTTGGCGAGTGGTAAATATTTGGTTGATAGTTGATCAATTTCGTCTAAATCTGCACTGATAATCTCCAATAATTTCATCTGCGTATGGGGTCAATCTTGCTAATAGAATATTTGAAAGTATTTTATAGGATGTTGACAGAAGAGAAATGTCTCGATAATTATTACAGTCAGTTTTGTCGCCTTTCTTGTGAATTGGAAGAATGATGGATTTTTTCCACACTTGCGGCAATTCTTCCTTGTTCCAGATAAGGAGAATGAGTTTCTGTATCTTGTTCCACAATTTTTCGCCTCCAGCTAAAATTAACTCAGCCGGAATTTCATCTACACCCTGAGATTTGTGTTTCTTTAATTTCTTTATAGCTGTTTCTACTTCTATTCGGTTGGGTTCTGGAATATACGGTTCTGCGGTGTGTATCTTCTTTTCTCCACGCACATTAGTTTTTGGCTGCGTGTTCAGCAAATCGTCAAAGAAATCATTCCATCTATTTAAGATGCTGTCCGTATCAGTGAGAACTGTTCTGTCAGCTTTCTTTAATATATAAGCACGAGGTTGATAGCCTTTCTTAAATTCGCTGATCAACTTATACATGCTCCGAATATTTTTATTTTTATCATTATCTTCAAGTTCCTTAATTTTAGCTTTCAAAACATCACGTTTCTTTGTTGTAAAAGTTTCGGAAGTTTCCCGCTTGATATCTGTAAAATTTTGTGTAGTTATTTCATTCGGATTTTATAGTCAGCGTAATTTTGCCTGTTTTCTCTTCTCTGCTAGTTTAATGCATTCCTGGTCGAACCATGGTTTGTTCCTACGTATTTCCGCGCGTCCCATTTTTTCTTTTGCTGAACTTTTAATGCTATCTCTAATTTCAGTCCAAGTATCCTCAACATTAGTGCTCTCAATCTTTTAAAACCGTGAATCTATTCGAAACTTTAATCTGGTATTCCTCTCTTACCTGGCTCTCTTTTAATTTCTTTAAATTAAATATCTCCGTTTTCGGATATTGAATATTACCTTTATTCAACGATAATCTCTCTCGTATTATCGCCGCTTATTTAATGTTTCTGTACGTTTCCAGCTCTTCCTCCCCAAGTAAATGATCATACTGAATTTCCTATATTATGTTCAAACGCCATAAAAAAATACTGTATCAATTACTTCGGCTCTAAAAGAAAGTATGGGACCGCATCAACGGACCTAGACCAACGCAGTGTTACATAGTTCGCGCTAAATTTAGCAACGTTGCAGAATGATGCTGAGGCATTGTCCACCTCAAATGTTCTTCTAGCCAAGAACTCAAACAACAACTACGGACACTTCATTTGAATCTTCTTCGCCCCTTACAAGGGTTCCTGGAAATCAACTTAGGAGGTCATTACGTAAAAACGAAAAGTGATTTAAATAAAACAGATAGTGGCAGCCAAGCAACCCAAAACAGTGTGAGTGATTGGTGGTTGTGACCTTGATTCTCATATGGTTTGTAACACACTCTCTGCTACAGGCGAGTCTCGTGAGGAAAGTGCTGATACAGAACCTACTGTTTCGTAAGTTCTTGTGTAGTGCTTCTAGTCCTCAACGTTCACGTGATTTCTTTTCTTTTTTGGTTTCTATATGCTTTGCTATATGCTTTCTTTTGCACTATTCATCCAGTGCAGTGTTCACGTAATGTTTCCCAAACTGTTTATTTTTATTTATTTATTTATTTATTTATTTATTTATTGTTTTAAATAAATGTTGGGGCAGTTGGTGGTGTATGTATTCTTGGAGGCAGAAATATGTTTCTTCCTTAATCTCTGTAGTGTGGTGTATTCTTACACACCTCTCTGGTTTTTGTTGTTATTTTTCACGTTGTTTTTTTTCTTATATTTCATTATTCACATGACGGCAGACCATCCGTATATTAATCGACCTAATGTTCGCCGTTTGTGTTCAATAAACATTGCTGGCATTCACCATCCAGTGAAACAAAATAGTCTAAAAACTTTTGTGTTACAAAATGATTACGACCTGGTTCTACTTCAAGAAGTCAGCACGTCCAAATTTGAATTTTTGTCTACGTACTATGCAATTGTGAATGTTGGTCCCCCAGAACCGAGGTACTGCTATCCTAATCAAAAAGGATATTGTAGTAGAACGTGTTCGGCGACTTCCCTCTGGCCTTGCATCAGTATCTTTTGTGGTGGATTTAATATTATCAATGTAGGACAGTTAATAGGCATTCTCGTGAAGATTTTTATAATAAAAAAAATTCCCACTTTTGGCAGATAATTGTGCTCCTATTATTATGGCTGGGGACGTTAATGTCCTTGAACGAAAAATCGACACTACTGGCATTTCCCACCCTAGCGTCACTTTTAGCCGCCTTCTTCAACAGTTAAGCCTTCGGGATGTATGGTGGAAATATTGGACTGTCCCAAAATTTACTTTTAAGAATAGTTCCATGATGTCAAGACTAGATCGCTGGTGCATAATATCTTCTCAGTGTTCCAATACAGTTGACACGGACATCCATCCTATTTCATTTAGTGACCACGCAGCAGTTTATTGTGTTCTTAAATTTCCGACAGGTGTTTCGCATACGCATGGTAGAAGTTACTGGAAATTAAATGCACATCTTCTCCATCCAGATACTATTAGGAATGATTTTCGACAACGTTGGCAATTTTGGGTACATCAACAGCATTAATTTTCGACTATCTCCCAATGGTGGACTTCTTACGTTAAACCAAATATAAAACGTTTTTTCTCAATGGCATGGCAAAGAAATTAAGCAAGAGACTCATCACACTTTAGAATATAACTATGCTGTCTTAAACGATCTCTGGTTTCAGCCTAGTACCCCTCAAAATATCAGTTATATTCATAGGGTTAAAGCGCAGATTACATGTTCACAACTTCGCACTCCTCAAAGTTATCAAAAGAATTCATCTCATAGAGCATGTTGTAAATCAGAACGAATCTCCTTTTATCAATATATTCAATCGAAGCAACGTCACCAACAGCAATACATTCAAACTATAATGGTAGATGGTGTTGATGAAGTTAAGGATGTTCATGATATTCAAAATCATGTTTATGAATATTTTCCTTCGGTATATCGTCCTGGACAAATCAATGCTACTGCACTCGAGACATATTTCTCGAAGCCACTACCCCAGCTGTCTCCCGAGGTACACCAGCAATTAATGGTGGATATTACTCCGACGGAAGTACGAGAAGCATTGCGTACATGCCCTAACAGCACAATTACATAGCAGGCATATGCCTATCATGTTCCCTCAGAAACATGGGAATGTGTCCAGTATGTGCCTTATGTACCTCTGAGAGAGAAATGACATGGATGGCAAGTGATAGTCACAGACTATGTCCGCCCCTAGGCACATGACTGGCATGTACCTGGGGAACGTGCCTAGTATGTTCCCCATGCTCTAAGTGTCAATGACCCACAAAATTACTCCCCTAAAATATGTTAAATCGCCTATATGCGTAATGCGTTTACATTAAGGTGAATCTAAAAACACTTTAAACAAGTAAAAAAAAAAAAGATGTACCCTTGGGTGGGCGCGAACCACCAACCTTCGGATCACTAGGCGGGTGCTCTTTCGATTTGGCCACAGAGGCTTTGAAAATAATGTCGCTTATAGAGGGATAAATTGTTGAGGTCTTTTGAATTTGGCTAATAAGAATGCTCCTTTAACCGCGTATATTCGACGATAACCGTTTGGGATCAGATAAAATCTGCTCGATATGTAATTCTATAACAAAATGACGAATGTCTATTTACTGTCTTCCATATTCACTTTCAAATGATCGGCGACAATTACCATCTAATAAAGTTGATGCGTTTGTTGCTTCTAGTACACAATCGCTTAGAAAAAGAAGCAATAAATGCATGATATGTGGGAGATGACTTTAGATCACCTAAATAGCGCATGGCTAGCACATCTTATGCTATTAGGGTATCTGGAACAGTATGTACCTAAAGGACGTACCTAGAACATGACAGATATATGTCCCAAGTGGCGTCATAAAAACAAATGTTTGTTAGAGTGCGAAACTGAGCCAGGTATATAAATGCTATATTTGTGGTACATAGTTACAAATATAAATCAAGGTAGCAAGAACCTAAAACTGTAGATAGCTGAAGTACATACTTAGCAGATGAATATCATATGTGCCAAGTTTCGGGTACCTAAAATGTAGCTGGGGCACCTAAATGGCACATGCTTAGCACATCTTGTGCTGTTAGGGTGTAAGGATCGTAAATGTCCAAAGGCCTGATGGGCTTATTTATGAACTATATGTTACATACTGAGATCTTTTGGATCGGAGTTATGTCAACTTTTTAATGAACTCTTAAGGAATCACAATTTCATAGATAATCAAGGTGTCGTTGTCCTCATAGCTAGAACGAAGTAACCATTAACTATACAGAATTATCGTCCGATCACGTTACTTAATACTCACATGAAACATTTCTCTAAAGTGTTAACACAACGTTTGAAACTTGTTTGTCAAGAGTTTATTAGTGATTTCCAGGCAGCAATTCATCGTACCAAGAATGTATTTTGCTGTTCTTAGCAAGATCCTTGACATCACTGAATATTTTAAATTTAAACGCATCACTGCATCTTTATTATCAGTGGACTTTCAGAATGCGTTTGACTTGTTATCCCATGAATATGTCTACACTGCATTGAAAGTTTCCTGATGATTTTATTGACCTTATTCGTGTGTTTTACTCTTCCGCTACTTCCCGTGTACAAATCAATGATCACTTGACGACGCCTTTCTCAATAAGCCGTGGAGTCTGACAAGGGTGTGCTTTATCTATGTATTTATTTAGTCTCGCGCTTGAATCTCTATTCTACCATTTATTGTCCATAACCTCATCTGTAGATCATGATTTTCACAATATCAATGTTCAAGCGTTTGTTGACGATGTGACCATTCTTTTCACTACGAATGACCAACTTTTGCATATTGAACAGTGTAGACAGACTTTTGTGCAGGTGAGTGGTGAAAAATCAATGTGAGCAAATCAAAATTATTAGTAGGGCTATAATGTTTCCGTGGCTCAGTAACCCTTTTCTCTTGAAAACTTTTATATGGTATCCGATCATGTAAAAATCCTTATTTACTTAAGTATTACTTAAGTATTAAATCCTTATTTACTTAAGTATAATCCTTAAGTATTAAATCCTTACTTACTGAAGTATAATCCTTAAGTATTATATTTACAGTGCGCAATGACATCACGACAGACATAATTTGGGGTCCGATTCTTCAGAACTTACGCCAAATTAATGCAATTAATAAATGTCGGAGCTTGAACATAATACAACGCAACTGGTTTACTATCACTTATATTCTTTCAAAAGTATGGTATGGCGCTCAGATATTTACGTTGCCTGAATCTTATGCCAGAAAAATTGACTCCTTGATAGTTTGGTTTTTGTGGAGTGGATTTTATTTTCGACTACCACGGCCCATTACCTATTGTTCATAGAGATGCAAAAAAGCCGGCTTTTTTGAATCGATGGTTTTTTGCACATAAAAAGCCGGCTTTTTTTTAAAAAAAACGAGAATTTTGGAAATTTTGGCTTTTTTCATTTTCATGATTTTTCTGTTTAAATAGCTTTCTTATAGTATACTCTAAAGTTAAATAAGATTTCATGACCTGAATGCCCTATTTCGCTCTGGAATTCACCATCATGATGGATGGAGCACATGGTTTATGAATTAAAGTAAGTATAAAGTACATAGTATTTAAGGGCAATTTTAGAAGCTATTTGACTTTATTTTAACTTCTGAATTATCGACATCTTTTTCTTCTCTAGATCATTTCTTTTTAGTCATCCGTGTTTCATATCTTGGAGCTTAGAATCCTAGCTTCTAGCACATAATTAAATTTATGTTTTTCAATGTATCCATCAGAGCATACTTCCACATTTCCGTTATACTGTAGTTGTGCAATGATTTAACAATAATCTTCCGGACACAACCTTGAATACCATTTGATAGAAATAATCAGCATCGGATTTAGAAAAATATTTCGGAGGTTTTTTTCTGAATAATGTTTGGTTTTTCTAAAAATTCCTAACTTTTATTTAAGATGAGCTTAAGTTTATGAGTACAGTCATAATAATATTTCGTTTCGTTTGTATATTCAGCTATAATCTTTCAGATACAACCTTGAAGACCATTTTATACTGATAATCAGTGGCGGATTTCGAAAAGTATTTTGGGAGGGGCTTTTTTTTATTAATGCTTAGTTCTTCTAAAAATTCCTTTTTTATTTATTTATTTGAGGACAGCTTGAAGGTTATGAGTAAAGGCAAAACTAATATTTAGTTTGTTTTAGAAATTCCGTAATTTCAGGGTAGAGGCTTCAATCCGAAAGACATCCCCACCCTTAACCCTCTTTGCAAATCCATCACTACTGGTAATTAGTAATAACAAAGATTAGAAAGGAAGTCGGCCAGGACACACAGTACACGCACTATCTCTACATTCACAGATGGGATCAAGAAAACTTTTGTCAAAATGGTCGAATGCGGGGTTGAATCCCGGACTTCACGATAGAAGCGCGAAAGCTAGCCACTCACTGATGTTTGTTGTGCTTAACTTAAATGTATTCTCTCTCTCTCTTTATCTATGGCCACAAAAGCTCTCCAGTGACTTCTGTCCTTATCCAATTCAATCCAGTTTCTATTCTGTATTCCTATTTCTACTATATCCATCTTAATATTGTCCTATCTGGGCCTAGGTTTTCCTAATGAACGTTTTCCGATTGGATTTCCAGTTAAAACTTTGAAAGCGCTCCTACTTTCTTTCATTCTGGCTACATGACATGCCCATCTGAGCCTCCTAGATTTGATGACCCTAACAATGTTTGGTAAATGGTCTAAACTATGCAATTCCTCGTTATTAAATTTCCGCCATTCCCCATTCCCGTTCCTCTTGGGTCCAAATATTCGTCTCAGAATTTTATTCTCAAATAATTTCAGTCTGCGTTCTTCCCTCAGCGTAAACGACCATGTTTCACAACCATAAAGCATAACAGGCATGATTATAATTTTATATATTTTAAGCTTTAAATTCCTTGACAGAATTCGCGACGACAAAATATTTTGAACTGAATAATAACAAGAATTTCCTGATTTCAGTCGATATTTAATTTCTTTGTGGGTATGATTTTGGTCTGGTAATACTGATTCAAGATATTTGAAAGTATCCACTGTGTCGAAAGTATTAATTGATATTTTAATGCATTCATAATTTGCCATATTACGATCCTTGTGAACTTCCTTGTATTTAAATTTATCTGCATTTACTCATATCCCTGCAAGCGTTTAATAAAGCCTCTGCATTTCTTTCGATTGTTCTTCTATTAGATTTACATCATCAGCATACACCATAACCTGGTGAACACCATTCAACTCTAGGCCCTGGTTTCTATCTTTGATTTTTCTTATAGCGTACTCCGGAACAAAGCTGAATAACAACGGCAATAACGCATATCCTTGTTTCAGGCCAATCTCGACGTGGAAGCTCGCAGTTTTCTACTTAGACTTTACTCTAGGATTCATTTAAACACTTAGTAAATCTAGCTTTTTCTGTATTCCAAATTCTGTAAGAATGTTGTACAATGTTTCCCCCTAACCGAGTTGTAAGCCTTTCTAAAATCAATAAACAGTCGGTGTACTGGGTAATATATTCCCATTTCTTTTCGAGTATTTGTCGAATGGTAAATATCTGATCGATTTGGACTAAATACACACTGATAATCTCCAATAATTTCATCTGCGTATGGGGTCAATCTTATTAATAGAATGTTGAGAAATGCCTCGATAATTATTACAATCAATTTTGTCTCCTTTCTTGTGAATTGGAACAGTGATTGATTCTTCCACTCTTTTTAAATGTATTCCATATTTTTTTTTCTTTTTGGTAAAAAAGATCGTAACTATATGTTAAATTTTCTTGTTAAAAATTCAGAAACCTTCAGAACTGGGTAAACCGTGATGGTGGTTATATATTCTACAGCCTAGGAAACCATACGCTCAGATGAACCGTCTATTACGTGTATGATCCATGAACAGAAAATTCGATACTTTCCCGATTCTGAACAAGCTTAAGGAACAGTCAGTGCATTACAGAATTTGGAGCTTTACCGATTTTGCAGATCCAAAGCACCTGATAGGTGGTAACAGATTATTACGTTTGTGATCAATCAGTGAAAAATTTGTTCGAAATATTCATACAATGTATTTGAAAGTTAAAACTTAACTGAAAAATTTCAAGAATGTACAGAGCTACCCGAGCTCTTGATGTGCATATTTCTCTCATGTTTTTTTCTTTATTTTGCTTCAAAAAGGGTGTGTGTGATATTTTGAAGTAAAAATACTACATACAACTTTGCTAGTTATTTATATATCATTTTTAAGTACTTATTGTATATAAGAGGCTAAAATATCATTACATATATTGGTTAATCCTTTGGAATTCATAATGTAAAAATGTTAAGAATTTTAAAAAAATCTTTTTGAAATTCATAGTTTATTTTCGAAGTTTCACATTATCTGCATCAACCACTAATTAAACGAGTTTCTTTGTTGTAGAGAAGCGAAACAAAGTCTGCATTATCAGTTTAAAGCAAAATTTTCAAAAAAGCCCAAAATTTCCCAAGGAAAAAAGCGAAGCAGAAAAAACCGAGTTTTTTTTTTTCAAAAAAGCAGGTATTTTTCCGAGCCCTTGCATCTCTAATTGTTCATATCTTCAAGGCGGACTACAAGTTATTAATGTGTGACAGAAATGTAAAGCTCTTTATATGCGTGCTGGATTGAAGTTATTCCTTGATTCTAACTTTCACACGTCGCAATGGATAACGTGCTGGACTTTTTCATCAACTGACAATAATCCGCTTTATATTCGGTGTTTTCCTCATTGACCTAAATATGTAAAGGAAGAAATGAAATGAAATCTTTGAGTTTTACGTCCCACGTTATGCCGGTTAGGCTAAAGGAGACGGTGATTATGAGAAATGAATGAAATGGTGGAATGAAGAAAGTGGGAGGGAACGGAGAACCCCGAGAAAACTCACGCACACGGTGTTTGTCCACCACAAAGTTCACTTGGCAGGAGCAGGGTTTGAACCCGGGACCCCATGCAGCAGAGGTGAACGCTCTACCACTGAGCCATCGCGCCCCCAATATGTAAAGGAACTCGTCTCCGCATGAACGTATTTCCCAGTCACCTGTGACTTTAAACATGTCCACTAAAATGATACATGTTGAATTACTTCACAGTGTTGTATGTCATTCTGTGCCCCGTATTTGTATGAAGCTTCCAACATATGACTGGTCTGTGATCTGGCATAATGTGCACACCAAAATATTATCTTCGGACATTCGTAGTGTTTGGTTGAGCTTTATTCATGAGTAACATCCTACTAATGAACGACTTCACACTATCCATCGTGCTGTTTCTCCCAATTGTGTGTACTGTACTTGCCTGGATACACTTTTGGATCATGTATCGGAATGTAATGATACTCTTAGGATCTGGACCCCCTTACGTGATTTACTTGCGGTGATCTGTCGTAAACTGACTCACTATTTTGTTCGCTGTATGCTCGCTTTTCCCGGACTATGTGTGGTATCCCTATACTAAACTCAGTGATGTTAATTGGCTTATCGGGCATATTATCTATTATACTCTGTCTTTTCGGCCGAAGTGCACAGTGGATAAATATTATTTGTATTTAAAATATGTTCGTAATCAGACTTTTCTTCAGTCAACTAAGACTGATCTGTCTGTATTTGCTAATTTTCTCACAGTGCTCTCGTAAGGTTTCATAGTATCCTTCTCCAACGCTATGTTATACCAGTATATGTAATGTAATCTAATAGGTAATTTAGTTCAATAAATGTAATTTTTTAAAAAAAGTGGTAGAGCGTTCACCTCTGGTGCATGGAATCCTTGGTTCGATCCCAGCTCGCGCGAAGTGACCTTTGTGAAAGACGAACACCGTGTTTCCTCGGGGTTCTCTCGTCTCCTCCCACTTTATTCATTCATTTCTCATCATTACTGTCTTCTTTAGCCTAGCCGGTATAACCATGGGACGTAAACCTCAAAGATTTCTTTTCATTTTTTTCTCTTTCATAACCTATTGTTCAATGTGTATGTGATGAGGGTTATTATTTCCGAATAGTTTATATTGTATAGTTACATTTCATTTACATTAGTAAATTTTAATGGCAAGATAAAAATTATGATTATTTAATGAGTAATACAGATGTATGATATTGAAAAATGTCCGAGTGTTTACATATGCAATTAACTAATTATTAATTGGATTAGGTAAGTCTATTACCAAAAAAGCAAAGTCAGCTGTGAAATTGGGAACAATTTTGAACTGAACTTGTAGGCAAAATTTCCAAAATAAAAGAAAAAACTTTAGTATCTGTTCATCTTAGAATGGACCTAATAAATAATCTGATTTATTATTACATATTTGCTAATTTTTACACACACAAAGACAAGATTAAACCTCGCAGTAATGATAATATACAGGTTGAATAACTGCAATGAATATTTTCTGTAGATGGTCCGGAATTACAGACGGTCCGAAATTACAGACGGTCCGGAATTACGGTCTGTATTGCCATCCAAACGGATTCCAAGGTCGCGGACGTCCTTATGTTACTTACATTAGCTGCTAAACTGTTAACGTTTCTTACAAGAGTGAGCTCTGACCCTATTTAATGTGGTTCATAGAAAACATTTGTAAACAAAAGTAACGTGTGAACGACGCAATTTCACACTAGGGCGCTTATAGGAGAACTTACGCTACCCCCTTAACAATTCCTTGGGTACGTCCTTACTAGAGGAACAGGGTGGAATCAAAGCGTCAAGAAGAATGAGAGGTGGATTAAACTACTATACAGGCCCGTATCCACGGGGGCTAGGGTGGGCCGGGCCCCCTAATTTTCCCTGCCCCCCTAAAATTTTCACGGTAGGCTTGAAAATGATCTATAATATGATTGGGTCGGGCCCCCCTAACTTCTACCGGGCCGCCCCTACATTTTTAGGCTGGCTACCGGCCTGCTACTATCCTCGTCATACTAGCCCAGAATTAATAATAACGGTACGAGAATAATAAAAAAATATTAATTAACCAAGAACAACGCTTACAAACTCAAAAAGGTAACAAATAAATGGTGTGGTTCTTTGACATTTTATTTTTTAAAAAAGATTTTATGCGAAAAATAAACAAAACATTGGACTCGCAAGAAAGCTAGAGCGGAATGGTGCATATCCACCTCTGCCAGAAGACGTCCACCATCCATTCTCTATCAAGTCTCTCACCAACCACCCGCGAATTCATTTGGGGTATTCGCGGTTGCGAGGACATGCAAAAAGTTGCTAAAGATACACGAAGAAAGACAACTCTTTTTTTTCTTTCTTTTCTTTCTTTTTTTCTTTTTTTTTTTTTATAAAATCAACACTCCTAGCACAAGTATCACTTTAGTGTATTATTTTCAACTCCGTGTTGCGGTTAACACAAGCTCGGTGTTACCGGTTTGGCACAAAGCTGGTATAGAGCGGTGTCTAATTAATTTGCCAGTTTGAAAATAACACCAGAGTGGTGTTAAAGAATTAGATGCATGAACGAAAGATCGCTTGTAATAGAAGTAGGGCGTTTCCAATATATAACTGTGGTGTCAGTAGCATCGTAGCTTGGGTTATTAACGCAACTCATGGAGGTACCAATACAATCCTGATAAGTGTGTT
The DNA here is from genome assembly GCF_964235325.1 of Thermobia domestica. NCBI lineage: Eukaryota > Metazoa > Arthropoda > Insecta > Zygentoma > Lepismatidae > Thermobia > Thermobia domestica. Next base: position 27,390,426 of record NC_137457.1, on the reverse strand, counting down.
ATTTATCAGTGATCAGTCAATCATTTCATTTGCTAATAACAATAACTTACCATTTACCACAACAGCTTCAAAATCTTGTGTATCACACAGATACGTTTATATTGTAATTTCTGGCATATGTATTTGTCTGTCAAGGATCCATAAAGATTTAAGAATCGGATATTGAAAATTTGTGTCAGCTTTTATTTTGAGAACAAATTTTTACGAAGTATATATATTTGACATTTGTATCAATTACGAAGAGCGTAGTATATTTTCTGTTATCTTTTCACAAAAATAATTTTTGAATGCATACGTTTTCAGATAAAACACATTACCAAAACAGATGTCATCAATTTTCAACATTCTTACCATACTTGGCGTATTTAATGCCATATCGACTTTTTAAAATGGCACTAAGCTAAGAACATTTGACACAATATTTCTTTCATTATCATTTCCCATTGTTCTTTTTTTCAGTCAGGAAGCCTGGTTACAAAGTCGTCACATTAAAGTTTACTATGCTCCTTTCCCTCTCCTAGTATACTTCATTCCTTTACCGAGCGAAGTAGTGTGTTGGCTTCGCATTTGGGAGGTCCTAGGTTCGATTCCCGCTGCTGACCATCCTGACAGGAGTTTTCCAGGATTTTCTTTAGTCCTACCAGGCAAATGCCTGGATGGTATCTACTAAACAAGCCCTGGCCGATACCTTCCCAAATCCTTTCCATTGTTATTGTTGTTGTTAGATATCCAGTAAAATGGCCTCTGAGCTGTGTCTGGCAATTGTTAAGTAAATAAATAAGTATTTTATAAATATTTATGCCACATACTCTACTATCCCTCATAATAGTCGTTTCTGTTTTATTTAAAAAGAATATTTTAAAGCAGTTGTTTGAAAAGAATGAAATAAAATCTTTGAGTTTTACGTCCCACGATTATGCCGGTAGGCTAAAAGAGACGGTGATGATGTGAAATGAATAAAATGGTGGAATGAAGAAAGTGGAAGGGAACGGGATAACCCAACGCTTTACCATTGAGTCACCTCAGACCCATGCTGTTGTTTGGTAATTACACAAAATATTAATGATTTGTTGGTAAAACCGCTCCAAGTTACAATATCTGGTAGTTCATGTAACCAAATTAACCAGTTTAACAATTTATTTTTTCCGACGGAGTTGAAGTATTACCAAACCTGTGTAAAAATTAACACAACTCGAGAAATACAGAGTTATTGTGTTGAATTAATTAATACACAATAACACACTGAGCAAGGCTATGTGATAATATGTAAAAAACGCTAATTACGTAACAGTTTCAACACAATAACTGTGTCTTCATCAGACTTCCACTTTTTCTCTTTCTCTAGGAGGAAGGAGTGGAATTCTGATGAAGACACAGGTGGAAGTCTGGTGAAGACACAGTTATTGTGTTAAAACTGTTACGTGATAGTGTTTTTTTTTACATATTATCACATAGTCTTGCTCAGTGTGTTAGTACAAAATGGAAACAAGGCCTGATAGAATAGTTATATGAATTAATTAATACAGCTATTTTTTTTACTCTGTACGGTATTCTACGGAAGACCCATAGCATCTAAGAATAAATTTTTACAAATTTACTTTAAACTAAAGAAAAAAGTAGAAAAATATTTCTACGCTTTGCTACTTTTGTTTGAAGCTTTGCTAAATCTAGAAATATTCAATAAATGTGAGAAAAGCCAGTCTTGGATGTAATAAATAAAAATGTATATGGAGAAAAAAGTTTATTGCCATAATAAAGATGTAAATGGTATTTTTATTAAAATAACAGGATTGTAGAAACTACTAGAAATGGTATTTGTTAATAAAACATCAGTCGCAATTTCATTATTTTCTACTTTTAAGGATGGTCCGCTACATGAAGGAGCAAAATTCAATTTTAATAAAGGCTGTGGTCCAAGCATGACTTTATCATTTTATTTTCAATACCAAGGATCCGGTGCGGTTAACACAGACTCAGTGTTACCAATTTGGCACAAAACTGATATAGAACGGTGCCAAATTAGGCGACGGTGCTAATTTGGCAGTATAGTTAACGTTATCCTGATAAAACTCGTAAAACGTATTTTCTTCTTGGAAATAGTTGTTGTCTTTCAATGTTGTTTGAACAGTAAATAACAAACGTATGCATATATATCAAAAAAGCAGAAAATAAAGTGAAAATCTTTAAAATATTGACTAGTGTTGTTTTTAACAAACACCGATTCACTTTTTGTTGACCTACTGCAATATACAATTTATAATGGTTTTCAGTTCACTGTTCAAGTTTAAATAACCTATGCAAGCTGTAAAGTGTTCTGTATAACAAAGGAAACTTTTCTCTATTTTTTCCATATATTTATTCGATTTATTAATGGAAAGATTCAGATAATCATGTTGACCTTATGGAATAATTTCACCAATATATATGGAGACACATTTGACCAATTACAAGTAATAATTGTTTCACATATGGTCAATAAAAAGCATTGGCATTTTGACTGCACTACATTAGAAAAAGAAGGAAAAGTCTAATTTTGTGTGAATATTAGTGTTTTAAAATCTAACTTAACTATAAGTTATGTTAGCAAACACTCCACGTATTACAGTGGGCAATATTTTTTGTTTTTCCTTCTGTACCTTTCATATAGAGTTCGTCTGGGCTCGAGGAACTCAATCGATTATGTATGGTTAGCGTAGACGCGTTTGGAAGAAGAGACCCGAGTTCGATTCCCATCGGAAGCTCCTGAGGTTCGGATCCTACATTAATTTGCAGGTTCATATCTCGTATAGCCTCACTCACGAAAGGGGTGTTACAATCAAATTCAAGCAACCAATCCCTGTAATCTGTCACACAAAATTCGAATGTCTCATATGAGCATCCTAGTGTAGTATTCCCACCGCTTTTTCTCCTATTCTAGGTCAAACATCTGAAAGCGCTGAAACATGAGAATAATTAATCCAATGTTCTCGGGATTGCTGCCAGAGTGAATGTTGCTCTGCTGAGCTTTCGTTACCATATAGCGGTAACATCTTCAGAGCCATGTGTTGGAGTGTGCTGGTCGTACAATTTATAATTGTAGTCTTAAGGAATTGCTGAATTGTTATTGGTAGTTGTTATTGGCCAATTGCGTGCTCTAATTTTGCCGGTGGAAACTGTTCTTTGGTTGGCTGATGCTTCTTTTCATACCGAGAAGCTAGAGCTAGATGTCTGGTAGATGATAACCTTCGTCTCTGTTGATGGAGGGCTTGTGTGTACGAATGAACAGAGTTTTAAGTATTTTCCTGTTCCAGAGCTGTTTGCTTTTCTTTAGAACTTCATCAGCATCAACCAATCAGAGAAGAGTTTCCACCGGCAAAATTACAGCACACCATTGACCAATAATAACTACCAATAGAAACTCAGGAACTCCTTAAGACTACAATTATAAATTGTACGACCAGCACACTTCAACACATAGCTCTGAAGATGTTACCGTTGTATGGTAACGAAAGCTCATCAGAGCAACATTCAATCTGGCAGCAATCCCGAGAACATTGGATAAATAGAAGACGCCAGCAAAACTTCAAGATCATCATGAGTATAATTATTTTAGATGAAAAGTTCAAACAGTGAGTTGCCTGCTATGCCCACTTAACGGATACAAAATATGGATATCTTATAATAATTGCAGCCTCCACTCTATTTCTTGTTACATCTTTTCTTCTCTTTTAAGATAAATACTTTTAAAAATGATGAAATATGAATTCATTTATTTTAAATGAAATAGCCAAACAGAAAAATTCACGTCTCTAACCTTTCACGAACAGATTCCGTGATATGAATATCTTTCTATAATAATTACAACCACCACTCTGTTTTTTTTTTTTTTTTTTTTTTTTTTTACTTCTTCTCTTCTAGGAAAAATATCAAAGAGCCCTGAAATATTAAATTAAAAGTACAAGTACAAATTTAATGCCTGTAAAGTTACAGGTTTCAGGATATGGCCATCTTATAATAATAATTGTAATTTCACGTCTTTTTCCTAACCACCTAATCTTCTTCCCTTCTAGGCCAAATAAACATAGAAAAAAACGGCTTAAACATGTGTCTTATTGTTTTACATGAAAAGACCAAATGTTAAACTGTATGTCTCTAAGCTTAAGAGATTTCAAGTTATGGACTATTATTTAATACAGTACGGTAATTCGCGTACCTTTTTGTTTTCGGCTTCTTTTCTCGTTTTCTAGTTTAAACAGTGTAAAATTACTTTATTAAGGTAGTTCAGGGGTAAAAGTGAGGTTAAACGCAGGGGACATCGTTCTCCGCTCAAAAAAAAAAAAAAAAAATTATGGCGTCCCCCCACTTCCTAAAGATTATAATGGACAATGATGGGCACTAGGCACGTCGTGACGCCATGCGTCCCCCTACCTTTTCAGATCCACTTTTACCCCTAGGTAGAGCAATTTACCACACATAATTCGGTTTTCTCCCACAACCTTTTTATTATAAGATTCCTATTATATTTGCCTGTTATATAACCACCTAGCTTGCCTGGAGTTCTGTGGTTTTCCCTGCCGATTAGCTTGCTTCGAGCTCTGCGGGACACCAACCTTCCTTTGCTTAGCTGGTTAGTGAAAATTTCTAAAGCACTGTAGTTATCTTGCCCGGAGCTCTGTGCTATCCTTCCCTTGGCCACCTAGACCTTGGCACACCTATTTACTTTAACTATACAAACAACTTTGTATTGGTCTTCGGACTACACTTTGTGTGTTGTATTTGTATACAACAGGTATTATATTTTATCAAGCTAATTTTATAACATTAAGAAACACTGAAATACGTACCTAATTAATTTCAATGAAACTTCCAAATGCCAAATTTCATGTCTGTAACACATTCCGAGATTTAGACATATTATAACAATTGTAGTCTTTCTACCCTTTCCCCTTCGCATCCATTTTATTCCCTTCTTGATAAAATATCAAAAAGTCACTGAAACGTATTTAATTGTTTTAAATGAGAAGTCTAAATACCAAATTTCAATTCTCATATCTTCACAGTATCGGAGATAGAGGGATTTTTAATATAATAATTGTCATCCTTATTTTCCCTCTTCCTACTCGATTTCCCCAAAATCCTTCCTAAGTGGTATCCTACATGACAAATCCTATCTTCTACCCAAATTTGAAGTTTCTATCTTAAGTAGATTGTCCTGGGCGTTGATCAGTCAGTCAGAACTTCTTCTTTCAATCAGAATCAACTTTCCCCAAGATTATTAAAATGAAATGAAATCTTTAAGTTTTTCGTCCCACGGTCATGCCGGTTAGACTAAAAGGAGACGGTGATGATGAGAGATGAGTGAAATGGTGGAATGAAGAAAGTGGGAGGAAACGGGAGAACTCCGAGAAAACCCACGAGCACGGTGTTTGTCCACCACAAAGTCCACACGGCGCGAGCTGGGATCGCACCAGGGACCCCAAGCACCGGAGGTGAACGCTCTACCACTGAGCTCCCCCCAAGTTTATTGAGTTGGGAAAATTTCAAATATATAGGGACACGAAAAAAAAACATTTTTCTGGGATTTTTTTGTTTTCATAATGAGGATACAAAAGTGCAACTTTCTGTTTTTATGATTGATTTTATTGAATCTTTGGTTTTATAGATTTTTTTTTTTTTTGATGAGCAGTTTGGTTTGAACGATGGGACCTCTTAACACATGGTTCGACAGGGAAGTCTGAGGGTTTTTGAAATTATAGTTTAATTTGGTAGTTTGACATAACACAGCAAACGAAATGCTATTTATGAACCAAAACAAATAAATATGGATGAAGAAAATCTACGTTTTAAAAATAAATAAACTCCATGGTTCTGGATAATCACAATAACATTTAAAACACATTTCTGACCAGAACAAAATGAATTATTTAATAACTATACGATTTTTGTTACAGTTTCAAGGACCTAACGTCCTCTTCATCAGACATTGAGAAAACTCTGATGAAGAGGACTTTAGGTCCTTGAAACTGTAACAAAAAACGTATAGTTATTAATATAATTCATTTCGTTCTGGTCAGAACTGTGTTTTAAATGTTAAAAATAAAGTAACCCAAATTATATACACTCTTGCGAATGCACTGACCACAATTTATCATTGAAACAACACGTTGGATCATATCTTCAGTACTTGTCGCTATTCCCTATGAGTTGCACTTTTCAGTTTTTCTGTAATGCAAAATTTGTTCACGCAAACTTCTCCTTCGACGTTAGTAATTCTCATTGAAAAAAATGCATGGCAACTGGTGAACGAGGTGGTCATAGGTTGTTGCCTCGTGGAAGAATAAGATGGTTGAAAAACATTTACCTGAGAACAGCCACCGATGTTCCACAGTCGCACTATCTCACAAAAAACATATTTGTGTTTGGTCAATTCACCATCTGTAAAGAATGACAAGAAAATGTCTTACATCATCATCTGTGAAGAATGACAAGAAAATGTCTTGCATCATCATATGTGAAGAATGACAAGAAAATGTCTTGCATCATCATCTGTGAAGAATGACAAGAAAATGTCTTACATCATCATCTGTGAAGAATGACAAGAAAATGTCTTGCATCATCATCTGTGAAGAATGACAAGAAAATGTCTTGCATCATCATCTGTGAAGAATGACAAGAAAGTGTCTTGCATCATCATCTGTGAAGAATGACAAGAAAATGTCTTGCATCATCATTTGTGAATAATGACAAGAAAATATCTTGCAACATGGTAACAAGACGTTTAGAATTTACTGTTACTGAATGTGTAACTTTTTTAAACACATATGACCCATTTACACGCAAATTTGCTATCCATAGACAATACGGCAACACATTCAGGACATTGCGATCATTCTGGGATATTTCGTGGATTAGGTATTCATCTCATGCTGAATGGGCAACGTGTTTTGTGGATTTCAGTGATATATTGCGAGAATGAGTTTAAAATAATGGAATGACGTCATTTTTGAAATGTAGGCTTTCTTCAACGTTTTTTTATTGATTCAACAGCTCAAAAAAAAAAAAAAAAAAACAATCAGATTTGTTTCATTTCCAATAGCAACTTCGTACTATAATTTCAAAAACCGTCAGATTTCCCTGCCGGATGTTGTAGTTATTAAGAAAAAAGTAGAAAACATATGAACAACTTATATATCACCTTAATTTCTTCCAATGCAGAACTAGTAAATTAATTACCTTTATAAGTAATTTATTCTAAGACAAACCCAGGTGGTAACATTAATTTTATCACATGTACACGATTGTTCTTTGTGTTTTCGTCCTCTGAGTCTAAAGTCTTATGAGCACTACCAAATGATCCAGCTGAATCTCGTGATTTTGTAAACAGTCTAAACGGGAAAGTGTTTCTAAGACTGCTACTAGCTCCAGAGCTTGGGCTAATAATTAACACACCACTATTTGATGAATCGGCTCTACGTAGAGAAGGTGGACGCATTGTAGTTGTCGTTGTGGTCGTAGTAGTAGTAGTAGTAGTTGTTGTTATTGGGCTTGGAGCTTTGCGGAGTGTTGGTGTGACTACATGAGACATTGATGGTTCATCAAAGTTGAAGAAATCCTGAAATATTTGTGGGAACATTTTCTTGAAGTGAGATGTAAAAGGGGAGAATTTGTTATCTGTTCCATCATTGACGTATTCATAGACTTTCATCATTCCTCCTGGCCAACTCAAGATTCGCAAATTGGCTTTACCGTGCGATGGTTCTGGAACGTCCTTGTGCTGGAACGAAACGGCCGGTTTACGGTCAACTGTTTTTGTAGTAGGCTGGGAAACAACTACAGTCCCAATCGTTGGTTTGGGTAATTCCTCTTGTGGTGCTTCTGGTATGAAATCGTGATGTTGTTCACCATGAGAAGTGTCTCCTCCTAAATGACTGTCAATCAATTTACTTCCAAGATTTTGAACTATTTGAGACAACATATGGGACACACCATTTCCAGAAGGAGGAGTAACGAGTTTGCTAGATGTATCTTCATGCGATTCCGAAGACAATGAATCAGCAACAATTATTTTCGTGTCTTCAGGACTAAATTTATCAGGTTTTAAAATCTGAATATTTTTCTCTCCTTCTGTGCTCTTCGAAGTTGGTTTTAACAAAATACCCATTTCCTCCAACAAGTTAAAATTACCGTCCCTCATCTTATTTAGGATATTAAATATTGATTGGAATTCATCTCTTGGTCCAATAGATTCTGCTCCAAGGAATGGGAAATCTTTGGTGAAACTAGGTCCATATGAGAGCTTATCAAAGCTCAAACCTTTGTCCTTTAAGATCATAGATTTTAAGCTATCTATCAAAGGGTTTTCTACTATACTATTCTCCCACACTGATGGATCTATTAGGTCATCATTTCGATCTTCGACACGTCTTTTATCATTGTTTTCGTCGTTTGAGTGGCTACCACCAAGTAAGTGCGAAAGTTCTGAAAGATAATGAGAGAAACGTTATTAGTAAGTTTACATATCTGAAAGAAGCTTTCGTATTAAATTAATTGTATTGTTTTCAACTACATTATTTGAAAGAACTTGTTGGAAGATAATCTATAGAAATTGTTCGCTAGTTTATTATTATTATTATTATTATTATTATTATTATTATTATTATTATTATTATTATTATTATTATTATTATTATTATTATTATTATTATTATCAGTGGCGTATTTACGATTTTGTTTCGGAGGGGGCTTTGATAACTTTCGGGGAGGGGGCTTTGCCTGAAAATGTGACAATTCTGTAAGATATTTCATATAGTTTACTATAGTAAGTAAGATTTCGGGGGGCTTAAGCCCGGAAGCCCCCTAAATACGCCACTGATTATTATTATTATTATTATTATTATTATTATTATTATTATTATTATTATTATTATTATTATTATTATTATTATTATTATTATTATTATTATTATTATTAGGGTTGTCCACGAGACGAAACAGGCTGAATTTTCGAGACAAGACAGAACTTTTTCAATAGACAGATACTTTTCGAGTCGAGACATTACTTCTACGATACCTTTTCAACACGAAACAGTCTAAACGCTTGTCTTGTTGGCAACCCTATACTTGAGATATTAAAAGAGTTACTTAAAACTAACATTGAGATAGTTAATTCTGTACTAAAGTACACCGTGTTTCAAAAAACAATAACCTGATTTTGAACGGTAATAATTGCGGAACATGGGACGTACCGCTAAAGAAATGGGTGTTGTTGGAATGGGCGTGGCCTAGAGTTTCAGAAAATCGCCGTTAGATGTCAGTCAATGCGTCTTCTCAGTTTTCATTCAGTCAGAAGTAAGATGCCGTCCGCTCAACACAAGGCGTTTTTTAAAGATTGAGTCAGTGATTTCGGTCTAGCGTGCTTTTAGTCTGTCTGCGTTTTGGCATTGATCCGCCTGCACTCAAAAATATTCGTCGTTGGTATCGCCAATTTGAAGAGACAGGATTCTTGTGCAAAAGTATGAATCCAGTTCGGCCTCGCACCTACGATGAAATGGTGGAATTTAGCTGTTGTCTAGATGTTGTTTGTGCTGCTACTGGTGGACACATGAAGCATTTATAATAGCATAGCTAAAACTTTTGCAATTTGTCCTACTTTTGTAGTAGAAATATGCTTTAATCAATACATATGGTTTTTAAAATCAGGTCATTCTTTTTGAAACACCCTGTATATGGAGTAAAAATTGGTAATATCGTGATACAGTGGGATATCAATAACTCTAAGGTGAAGGGAACAAACAAAAATTCGACTTTTTCGAGTAATCACGGTTGCCACAACAAAAAATCGAGATATCGAGGTGCCGCGTTCCTCATTAAAAGTGACTATATAACCTCTATAACTCAAAATTGTATTCATTCAACCTCTATAACTCGAAGTTTTATTCATTCAACCTCTATAACTCGAAATTTTAATCATTCAACCTCTATAACTCGAAGTTTTATTCACTCAACCTCTATAACTCGAAATTTTATTCATTCAACCTCTATAACTCGAAGTTTTATTCACTCAACCTCTATAACTGGATGTTTTATTCACTCAACCTCTATAACTCGAAGTTTTATTCATTCAACCTCTATAACTCGAAGTTTTATTCACTCAACCTCTATAACTCGAAATTTTATTCATTCAATTTCTATAACTCGAAGTTTTATTCACTCAACCTCTATAACTGGATGTTTTATCCACTCAACCTCTATAACTCGAAGTTTTATTCATTCAACCTCTATAACTCGAAGTTTTATTCACTCAACCTCAATAACTCGAAATTTTATTCATTCAACATCTAAAACTCAAAGTTGTAAAAGTTTCCTAAATTAAATAAGATGAATAGTAAAAAATAAAATACTAGACATGACTAAAACACAGTTACAGTACACATTAGTATCAATGACAATGACGTAAGAGCATATTGCTATAGGTTTGTGTTATCGGGATCACCGTCAAGAGAAATTCGAATTATAGAGGTAAACTCTGATTTGTAGAGGTTCAGAGATACAAAAATTTTAAGTTACCCAGTTTTCTAAGTATAATTATGAAACCCTTAAAATTCGACTTACCGAGATGGTAATTTTTGAACATTCTTCTTATAGAGTTATTTTAAACGCTGAGTGTTATGAATACTTCAAGGGAATGTGAAAAATTCGAATTATCAAGGAATTCTAGTTATCGAAGTTCGAGTTATCGGGTCCAACTGTATAAGTAATTTTATATTAGCATCTACGAGGACATATCTATGCATACAGTTGGAAGTTTATTTCGTCCCTATGTTTACACGTACTTCCTAGGCAATAGGAAAAATGTAAATCTTCCAACTCAATGCACGAATATATCGTGCTAGATGCTAATATAAAACAAGCAACAGCGTCACGTGTACGTCACGTGAAATACTTAAATTTGTACGACGTAATATTTTCGTACTCAATAATGAAACCGGAATTAGTAGTAGATTTTTACCACTTCCGGTATTATATAGTAGAATGATTGGAGTGAAAATGGAATATATTGTTACGCTTAATTGATTACAAAAAACAACTTCTCTTTATCTATTAGAGTTCTTACTTTGTATGGAATGAACGTTAAAACCGGAAGTGGTTGATTTCTATCACTTCTGGTGTGAGTAAAAGGATAAGAGAGAAGATGTATCTATCCTTAGAACGTTAAATCCATTTAAGAAAAAGTGCTTCTAGTTTTCCTTATCGTTTTTGCTCTATGTATTGTATATCAATATGCAAACCGGAATTTATAGTGGATTTTTATTACTTCCGGTTCTAGCACAGAGTGAAGGATGGAGATAGAATGCGTTCTAGGGACGTTTAATCGAAACCACTTATCGTTAGCAATTACCGTTTCTGCTCTATACTGATCAACGTTAAAACTGGAAGTGGCTAATTTCTCTCTCTTCCAGTGGATGGGTCACCTCCGTAAACGAACTGTTTTCCTAACCTTACCTTCTACACCCTGGAAAAAATTGATGGTGATCCAACAGGTTGTTCTTGACAGTTTTGTCTCGCATGAACGGACGACACGGGGACAAACAGGGTAAATATAAAAAGAGTTTGGGCGGACACATGAACAGACAGGGTGAATATATAAACAAGTTTGAACGGACACATGGATTGACAGGGTAAATATATAAAGAAGGTCAGACGGACGCATGGGCAGATATTGTAAATATATAAAGGAGTTTAGACGGACACATGGACTGACAGGGTAAATATATAAAGAAGGTCGGACGGACGCATGAGCAGATATTGTAAATATATAAAGGAGTTTAGACGGACACATGGACTGACAGGGTAAATATATAAAGAAGGTCAGACGGACGCATGAGCAGATATTGTAAATATATAAAGGAGTTTAGACGGACACATGGACTGACAGGGTAAATATATAAAGAAGGTCGGACGGACGCATGAGCAGATATTGTAAATATATAAAGGAGTTTAGACGGACACATGGACTGACAGGGTAAATATATAAAGAAGGTCAGACGGACGCATGGGCAGATATTGTAAATATATAAAGGAGTTTAGACGGACACATGGACTGACAGGGTAAATATATAAACAAGGTCGGACGGACGCATGAGCAGATATTGTAAATATATAAAGGAGTTTAGACGGACACATGGACTGACAGGGTAAATATATAAAGAAGGTCAGACGGACACATGAGCAGATATTGTAAATATATAAAGGAGTTTAGACGGACACATGGACTGACAGGGTAAATATATAAAGAAGGTCAGACGGACGCATGGGCAGATATTGTAAATATATAAAGGAGTTTAGACGGACACATGGACTGACAGGGTAAATATATAAAGAAGGTCAGACGGACGCATGGGCAGATATTGTAAATATATAAAGGAGTTTAGACGGACACATGGACTGACAGGGTAAATATATAAAGAAGGTCAGACGGACGCATGAGCAGATATTGTAAATATATAAAGGAGTTTAGACGGACACATGGACTGGCAGGGTAAATATATAAAGAAGGTCAGACGGACGCATGGGCAGATATTGTAAATATATAAAGGAGTTTAGACGGACACATGGACTGACAGGGTAAATATATAAAGAAGGTCAGACGGACGCATGAGCAGATATTGTAAATATATAAAGGAGTTTAGACGGACACATGGACTGACAGGGTAAATATATAAAGAAGGTCAGACGGACGCATGGGCAGATATTGTAAATATATAAAGGAGTTTAGACGGACACATGGACTGACAGGGTAAATATATAAAGAAGGTCAGACGGACGCATGGGCAGATATTGTAAATATATAAAGGAGTTTAGACGGACACATGGACTGACAGGGTAAATATATAAAGAAGGTCAGACGGACGCATGAGCAGATATTGTAAATATATAAAGGAGTTTAGACGGACACATGGACTGACAGGGTAAATATATGAAGAAGGTCGGACGGACGCATGGGCAGATATCGTAAATATATAAAGGAGTTTAGACGGACACATGGACTGACAGGGTAAATATGTAAAGGAGATTGGACGGACATGGACAGACGGGCAAATATATAAAGGAGTCTGTAGGGACACATGGACAGATAGGGTAAATATATTGTAAGGATCTCCACATCATAACAGAAGCACAAGTCAATACAACACGTGTTATTGATTACAAACAATGAAGCAGGCGACAAGTCAACACGGAAGACACGAAATCAAGACGGCAGAGACCTCGGAGGACCGAACCACCAAAAGAGACCTTCTATAAAAGCGCAGCCTGAGGAGGACCTGTCCCGGCCACCAAATATACAGCAGGAGAAACGTAGAAGACTTCGCTAAAACAGAAAGATATTGGATACGGATCATACTCAATCTCTTCCAAGCTCCAAAAGAAGAATTATACAGGCAGGCGGGACTAACGCCACTATCCTAGGAAATCGCAAGGCTCAACACCAGATACGGCCGTCAAATCAGGAACTCTCCCATTCTCACCAAAAACTACACTAACAACTACCTACAGAATAGAGACAACAAAAGCCTAATCTGCTGCCTACTTCATATGAGCCGATAGGAAATACAAACACGTAAATACATACATAGAGAACATAACACCTTGCACACTTTTCCCCTCAAAGAAGAACCCAAAAGCAATACCCCACACCACAGTACAAGCTACACGCATTTACCCACAAGGAAGAATTGAATAAACCACACATAAACAAACAATACAACAATACACACTTACACTATTAATGTCTATTTTATATCCGAGTAGAAGGTGAGACAGTTAAAAAAAAACACTACTACTACTAGTACTACTACTACTACTACTAATGATAATAATAATAAAACGTACCCTACCCTGAAAAGACTAAGCGACATGGACAAGACACAACTCACACTCACGAGAAAGACATACAGCCTTAAAGATGGACAAACAAAACACTATAACAAACGACAAAATATTTTTAAAGGGGATAGAGTAGCAACTTTGATAAAAATATCCTCCCTTCTGTCAGAAGGGGATCCTTTGGTCCGATGATGATGATGATGAGAACCTGGCATCAGTCTGACCATTGATCAACTAACCAACACCTGCTCCGAGGTCTCATTGAACGAGGGGTACACCTTTCCTTAACCCTAGGTCGCATTGGACTAGGGATCCTCATCACAGCCAAACCTCACGAAGCTGCCTTGGGCAGAGGGGGTATTCCTTCAAGACTCACCAAAACCTTACAAGTGCTTTGGAGACTGCTTTGAGAGAACGGGCACCGTGCAAAACACCGATCTCCTTCATTTGGTCATTAAAAACAAAAGACACTATTTATTCTTTGTAAATCAAATACATTGTATTTAGAAATCTTTATAATAAATTGGTGAAAGAGAAAAGACTCACCCGGACCGTTATTTGTCACTACCTATAAAATAATTTCAATATAAAGGTGATTGGACGAACACATGGACAGACAGGGTAAATATATAAAGAAGTTTGGATGGACACATGGATAGACAGGGTAAATATATAAAGGAGTTTGGATGGACACATGGATAGACAGGGTAAATATATAAAGGAGTTTAGACGGATACATGGATAGACAAGGTAAATATATAAAGGAGTTTGGATGGACACATGGATAGACAGGGTAAATATATAAAGAAGTTTGGATGGGCACATGGATAGACAGGGTAAATATATAAAGAAGTTTGGATGGACACATGGATAGACAAGGTAAATATATAAAGGAGTTTGGATGGACACATGGATAGACAGGGTAAATATATAAAGGAGTTTAGACGGATACATGGATAGACAAGGTAAATATATAAAGGAGTTTGGATGGACACATGGATAGACAGGGTAAATATATAAAGAAGTTTGGATGGGCACATGGATAGACAGGGTAAATATATAAAGAAGTTTGGATGGACACATGGATAGACAAGGTAAATATATAAAGGAGTTTGGATGGGCACATGGATAGACAGGGTAAATATATAAAGAAGTTTAGACGGATACATGGATAGACAAGGTAAATATATAAAGGAGTTTGGATGGACACATGGATAGACAGGGTAAATATATAAAGGAGTTTGGATGGACACATGGATAGACAGGGTAAATATATAAAGGAGTTTGGATGGACACATGGATAGACAGGGTAAATATATAAAGGAGTTTAGACGGATACATGGATAGACAAGGTAAATATATAAAGGAGTTTGGATGGACACATGGATAGACAGGGTAAATATATAAAGAAGTTTGGATGGGCACATGGATAGACAGGGTAAACATATAAAGAAGTTTGGATGGACACATGGATAGACAAGGTAAATATATAAAGGAGTTTGGATGGACACATGGATAGACAGGGTAAATATATAAAGGAGTTTGGATGGACACATGGATAGACAGGGTAAATATATAAAGGAGTTTGGATGGACACATGGATAGACAAGGTAAATATATAAAGGAGTTTGGATGGACACACGGATAGACAGGGTAAATATATAAAGAAGTTTGGATGGGCACATGGATAGACAGGGTAAATATATAAAGGAGTTTGGATGGACACATGGATAGACAGGGTAAATATATAAAGGAGTTTGGATGGACACATGGATAGACAGGGTAAATATATGAAGGAGTTTGGATGGACACATGGATAGACAGGGTAAATATATAAAGAAGTTTGGATGGACACATGGATAGACAGGGTAAATATATAAAGGAGTTTGGATGGACACATGGATAGACAGGGTAAATATATAAAGAAGTTTGGATGGACACATGGATAGACAAGGTAAATATATAAAGAAGTTTGGATGGACACATGGATAGACAGGGTAAATATATAAAGGAGTTTAGACGGATACATGGATAGACAAGGTAAATATATAAAGGAATTTGGATGGACACATGGATAGACAAGGTAAATATATAAAGGAGTTTGGATGGACACATGGATAGACAAGGTAAATATATAAAGGAGTTTGGATGGACACATGGATAGACAGGGTAAATATATAAAGGAGTTTGGATGGACACATGGATAGACAGGGTAAATATATAAAGGAGTTAGGATGGACACATGGATAGACAGGGTAAATATATAAAGAAGTTTGGATGGACACATAGATAGACAGGGGAAATATTTGCTATTCAAGAGCTTTGGTAAACCTATATCCTTAATAACATATCACGGTGTAATCAATCTTTACCCTACTATTACACTAGAATCTATCTGAGAAAGCTTCCTCGTGACTATATGACTATTGTATACTCTATCAGTGCCAAAACCTCGGGTTTATTATCCGAAGGGACATTTCTGGTTTGAGTTCTATCTTAAGCTGTAGAATCACGTCTCATGCAGGCCTTGATCTGAAAGGGCCGTTAATTTACAAATAATCAGATTCGCAATTTTAAGAGTGGCGCGCATACTTCACTTTTTATTTTTCAATTTATTACGATGACTTTAATTGGGGCTGCTATTTTTTTCACTCCTGCTCCGTCCTCATCTAGGGTTCCAACTTAATAATGACATCTTTCCGTTATTGTAGACACCATGTCTATCATCATTGCATATTTTCAGGACACACGGAGAGAAAAATCGAACTTGTTTAGGAGGAAAATATGTAGATTTCGTCTACACGCATCTTTCTTGCGCTGTTCTTGCTACGACTGGCATAAAGTACAAGACAAACCAACTTTTCTTATCAATTGTAAAGCTCCTAAAAGTGCATTAGTGCCACACATAGACCGTCAATAAGTCAGAGCTTGCCAGGGTAACAAAGCGTTAGCCACTGTGTATTGTCACCAGAGGGCACGAGAAGATTGGCCTACTTCTTCCTTGAATAATATGGATACTATCATATTATCCATAAGCCTTGATCTCTAAGGAAAAAAAGTTGGTTTTGTTTGTGGGCAAAGTACATTTGTGTTATGTGCAGAATTATTGTACTATATTGGAGCCACATTTGCCTTGATGGTTTCGTACTTTATTTTTCCCGTATATTTATTTCCAGCCAGAAGGAAAATCTAGATCCTGCTCAAGAATAGCATCGGTCTAGCATTGGATGAATCAGATTATATTCATCAAAGTATAAGAACTGTCTAGTATCGGTACATAATCAAATAATATTCATGAAAATACAAAACCAATGGTTTTTTGTATCCTTCACGTCCAGATGAAGTACACAAATGATTTTCCGTCTATTTGCGGCTGAATAGATTGGTCTTATCCACAAGATAAATTTAAGGAAGATGTTCACTGAAAACAACGTTGGTACCATAGTGCGATCGAATTTTCTCATTACGGCGCTGCTGGCGCTAGAAAGAGTTGAGGCTATCGTTTATTAGCCTCCAGCATAACCCATACATTTGATTTTGTACGCTTCTTCACGTTATTAGTGGCTCAGTATAAGTGAAGGAAGTTGTGTTGTTTGGGCTAATACTAAATACGAATAACAGGAGAGGCCTGGTTAGTCGAATTAAGCTTTTCAAAGTGCGCAAAATTTTCTCGGCCTCAAGGACACAAAATACGTTAAAGCAAGCCTGGTTACTTTACATAAGCTTCTGAGAGGGGCGCAAAATTTTCTCATGATAAGGAACGTAAAATACGTAAATGCAGGCCTAGTTAATTGACATGAGCTTTTCAGAGAGGAGCAAAATATTCTCGGGTTCAGGGACGCAAAACATGTAAATATAGCCCTGGTTAGTTGACATAAGCCTTTCCGAGGGCGAAAAATTTTCTCAGGCTCAAGGGCCGAAATACGTAAATACAGGTCTGGTTAGTTTATATAGGTTTTTCAGAGGGGCGAAAAATTTTCTCGGGCTCAGGGATGCGAAATACGTAAATACAGACCTGGTTAGTTGGTATACACTTTTCAGAGTTTCGTGCCAGAGAGTTCATTTAATACAGGATGCAGAGCCCTGGTTCTCTTTCGCTATGACACTGTATGCACCCAAAGTATGGTTAGTTTAATTTCTTTCTGTTTCTTAGGAATTTGACGTCTCTCTTTAGCACTGTTGCTATATAAGACTATTTTATTTTACTATTATATATATATATATATATATATATATATATATATATATATATATATATATATATATATATATATATATATATATATATATATATATATAAGCTACTATTTTAAGATTTTAAAAAATGTAATGTTTCATGTTAACTAAAAGCACCACATAGAGTTGTCTTACCAAGTCCTGGTACTAATATGTTGTTAAGTAATTGTGATAGTTGAGAATGCGTGGCTTGAGTGTGTGTTTGAAGAAAAACCAGGACTATGAAATATTTCTCCATTTGCATCCAGTGGTCAAGTCTTGTCCTCTGTAATGAGAAAATGCAAACATGATATATATAAATACTTCAAAATTTTTACCAATATAGAGTAAGTGAAAATAATACAGTGGGGAAAAAATCAATTGAATCGACCATTAATAAAAGGGGTTATGTTCCTATACATTTAAATGAAATACATCCTCTTTTAACAATAAGTTCAATTGTAGACATACCAGAAACTTTTACAGATATGTCTAATACAGATGTTATGTTTTTATTATTTAATTTTAAGGAATGTATTTTATATTAAATGTGCAATTCAAGTCTAAATTTCAACGAACCTTCTGATCGTGATGTAAACATTGCAGAATTGTATTACTCCGCCAGTCATCGGATGATTGGCTATCGGTCAGTGCTTCTTTCGAGAAGCACGTGTTTGTACACGACCCGCTCGGGAGAGTAATACTCCCGGAAGTACGTTTTATCGCGCGCTATTCTAGCCAGCTGTTTTACGCGCTATCCTAGTCGGTTGTTTTAAGTTGGTCACAAAATCTATCATTTAGTACAAGGGGAACAAAACGAGCCTTATATCATGGAGTACAAGGGCAACAAAACGAGCCCTGCGGGGCTTCTAACCCGTTCCCACTACTACTACTACTACTTATCTGCACAAAAGTAAGTAAATCACATTTTTGAGTATTATTTTAATTTAAAAAGTGTTATAAAAATGTAAAAAAAAATGTTTAAAAAACTTTCCTCGGGCCGGGTTTGAACTCACGCTAAAAGAGATTTTCGTTACTAGCGATATAGCGCTAGCCCACTTTTTTTTAAATATATTTATTGAACTGTATTAACTAGTACATTGCAAACACTGTCGGTACATTACATCAAACCAGTATACTATGGAATCTTACAAGATCACTTTGAGGAAATTAGCAAACACAGATGTTTCATTCAGATTGATCATAGGAAAAGTCTTATGAGCATATTTTAAGTATAAATAATATTCCTCCACTGTACACTTTGGCGTAGAGGACATAGTATAATACACCCATGCCCAATAAGCCAATTAACGGCATTGAGTTTTGTATTGGGATACCACACATAGTCCGGAAAGGCAAGTATACGGCGGTCAAAATAGTTAGCTGGTTTACGACAGATCACCGCAAGTAATCCACATAAAGAGGTCCAGATGGGAGTCGTATCAGTGCACTCAGACTCACGATGCAAAAGAGTATCCAGTCGACCGCAGTGCACACAATTAGGAGAATCAGAACGATGAATAGTATGAAGTCGCTCATTGGTAGGGTGTAAGTCATGAATAAAACACAACCAAACACTACGAATGTCCGAAGATAAAATTTTGTTGTGCATATTTCGCCAGATCGCATGCCAGTCATAGGTGGGAAACTTATGACAAATTCGGGGTACAGAATGACACATAACACTGTTGATTAAAGTGCCATACAACATTTTAGTGGACATGGTACAAGCCTCGGGTAACGGTGGGCCATATGCCCATGCGGAAATGAGTTCCCGCACATATGCAGGACAATGACGAAAAAAGCGGATGTATGGCGGATTATTTTCAGTTAATGAAACAGTCCAGCACGATATCCATTGCGATGTGTGAGAGTCAGAATCAACAAATAACTTCAATCCATTACGCATATAAAGAGCTTTGCATTTTTGTCTCACATTAGTAACTTGTAATCCGCCTGTAAAATATGAACAATAGGTAACATGTCGTGGGAGTCGAAAATAAAATCCACTCCACAGAAACCATCCTATGAGAGAGTCAATCTTCCTTGCATAACACTCAGGCAGAGGAAAGATCTGCGCTGCATACCACACTTTAGAAAGAATGTAAGTATTAACAAACCAGGTGCGTTGTATCAAATTCAAGCTCCGACCTTTATTCTCTGCACTAAGTAGGCGTAAGTTCTGAAGAATAGGGTCCCAAATTATATCTGTCAGCACGTCAGTTCGAACTGTAAAGGTAATACCAAGTATTTTGACGTGGTCATTTATCAGATACTGATGGTCAATAGAAAAGTGTGACGTGACCATGGAAGCATTATATAACAATAACGTCGATTTATTCACATTGATTTTTTCACTACTCACCTGCATGAAAGTCTGTAGACACTGTTCAATATGCGCAAACTGTTCATTCGTAGTGAAAAGGAGCGTCACATCATCAGCGAAAGCTTGAACATTGATATCTTGAAAATCATGATTCACTGATGAGGGGAGCGACATTAGATGGTAGAACTGAGGTTCAAGCGCCAAACTAAATAAATATACAGATAAAGCACATCCTTGTCTTACTCCACGACGTATGGAAAAGGGAGCCGTAAGGTGGCCATTTATTTGCACACGGGAAGTGGCGGAAGAGTACAGCGCACAAATCAAGTCAATAAATGAATCAGGAAACTTGTAGGCTCGTAGAACATTGTAGAGATAGTCGTGGGATAAAAAGTCAAAAGCATTTTGGAAGTCCACTGATAATAAACATGCAGACATGCGCTTAAATTTAAAATATTCAGTGATGTCACGGATCTTGCTAAGAGCAGAAAACACATTCTTGGTGGGATGAATGGCTGCCTGAAAATCACTAATAATCTCGTGACAAACAAGTTTCAAGCGTCGTGCTAAGACTTTAGAGAAAAGTTTCATGTCAGTATTCAGTAACGTTATAGGACGGTAGTTCTGTATGGTCACCGGACAGTTCGTTTTAGTTATGAGGACAATGACACCTTGATTATCAATGAAATTGTGATGCCTTAAGAGCTCATTAAAAAGGTGGCATAACTCCGCTCCAACAATATCCCAATAGGAGACATAGAATTCATAAATTAGTCCATCTGGACCGGGACTCTTGCGATCTTTACATGTACGCAATGCTTCTCGGACTTCCGTCGGAGTAATGTCCGCCATTAATTGTTGGTGTACGTCGGGAGACAGTTGGGGCATTGTCTCCGGGAAATATGTCTCTAGTGCCGTAGCATTGATTAAACCAGTTCGATATAACGAAGAAAATGTTCACACACATGAGTCTTAAGATCATTAAGATCCGTAACTTCGCCAGCACCATCCATCGTAATAGCTTCAATGTAGTTCTGTTGACGTCGCTTCTGCGATTGAATATAGTGGTAAAAGGAAATGCGTTCAGATTTACAAAATGAGGCAGATGTGGAAGCCGTCTGATATCGTTCAAGAGCTCGAAGTTGTATGCGTGTAATCTGCGCTTTAACCCTATGAATATGACTGAGATTTTGAGGGCTGCCGGGTTGAGACCAGAGATCGTTTAATACAGCGTAGTAATATTCTAATGTCTGATGAGTCTCGCGCTTAATTTCTTTTCCGTACCATTGGAAAAAACGTTTTATGTGGGGTTTAACGTAAGAAGTCCATCATTCAGAAATAGTTGAAAAGTAACGTCGTTGACGTACCCAAAATTGCCAACGTTGACGAAAATCATTCCTAATGGTAGCTGGATGGAGAAGTTGAGCATTTAATTTCCAGTAACTTCTACCATGCGTATGCGAGACACCTGTCGGAATTTTAAGAACACAATAAACCGCTGCATGGTCGCTAAATGAAACTGGACATATGTCCGTTTCAATGATATTTGAACAGTGAGAAGACGTTATGTACCACCTATCTAACCTGGACATCATATGACTATTCTTAAAAGTAAATTTAGGCACCGTCCAATGATTCCACCACACATCCCGGAGCCGCAACTGTTGTATAAGGCGGGTAAAAGTGACACTAGGGTTGAAGATGCCAGTGGTATCGATTTTCCGTTCCAGTACATTAAAGTCACCAGCCAGAATAATAGGATCACAATTATCTGGTAAAATCTGCACTATTTCCTCGTTATAAAAATGATCACGAGAACGCCTGTTAATTGTTCCAGAAATACCATAAACGTTCACAATATTAAATCCATCACAAAATAAACTGATACCACGGCCAGAGGGAAATCGCTTAATGCGTTCGACGACAATACCCTTTTTGATTAAGATAGCAGTACCCCGATTGTTGGGTCCGATATTCACAATTGCATTGTACATTGGCAGAAATTCAAAACATTCAAAACGGACCTCTTGCAGAAGAATGATGTCGTAACCACTTAGCATAACAAAAGTTTTTAAACTATTTTGTTTCGCTGGATGGTGAATGCCAGCGATATTTATTGTACATAGACGGCGCACGTTAGGTCTAGTAGGAGACGGAGAACCTGCCATCAAGTTAATAAATACATAAAATAATAAAGCAATTTGAAAAAATAACACCAAAAACTGGATAAGTTGTGCAAAAATACACCTCACTACAGAGGGGGGAGAGGAGAAATATTGCATCCATCTGAAACTCAATCGCCACCACTCGTCCTGAAGTTTGCAAAGAAAGAAAAATAAAAACATAAATAGAAACAATCCGGTAAACATCACATGAGAACTGCGCTGCAGGGAAAGCAGAAAATAAAATATATGGCATAAGAACCCAAGGGCACGTGAGCGGTGCTGACGAGAAGCTATACACAAGAACTTACGAAGCAGTAGGGTCTGTTTCACCACTCTTTTCACGAGACTCGCCTGTAGCAGAGAAGTTGTTACAAACCATGTCAGAGTCAAGGTCACCACCACCGCCGCTATGTGTTTCCGGGTCACTCACACTATCTTGGATTGCTTGGCTAACACTGTCTGTTTTATTTGAGAGCACTTTTCGTTTTTTACGTCGCCGTAGTTGATTTCCATGAGCACTAGTAAAGGGCAAAGTAGATTCAGATGCATTTTCAAGAGTTGTGGCTGATTTCTTAGTAAGCTGACCATGAGAGGTAGACAATGGGACATCATTCTGCGACGTTGCCAGATTGGGCGGGGCAGTTTGTAACACTGAGTTGGTCGAGGGCCACTGAATCGGGTCAACACAATCTTGTAAGGCCGTAGTACTTGGCTCAGGTTCTGTTATGACATCATGACATAAAGTAGGAAATTCTGTAGGATCCTGAACCAAAGGAGGGGGAGCTCGAGACACATCACGAACATTCGTGGAAACACTGGGCCGTAAAGAAGGAGACAGTGAGTTTAACGCGTAATGCGGGGTTTTCGGGAGATTACCAGTGGATAAAGCTGTCATACGAAGGTCGTCCTGTTTGTGCTGAGGACGAGGTAACTGACGAGGTGGTACCTTGCATTGGGAAACAAGATGATCCGTACTCAAACAGCGGAAACAAGTATGCAGCTGTCCAGGATACACAATTGAAGCCTTATAACCCATGAAGTGGAGTTTAGAGGGTATATGTTTCCCCAATTCTATATAAACTGCGCGAACACCATTCAACACAGGGTATTTTAAGTGAGTGCCCCACTTTTCATGTACTATTTGTTTAATCTCACCATATTCACGCAAGGTATCACGTACTACATTATCACTAAGTTCACACGGCAATTCAAAAATACGGACTTTAGTATAGTTAGTAGTAGCATCCAATATATTCACCACACAGGAAACACCAGTCGAATGACGGAAGGGAACAGAGTCTGGCAAAGTACGTAAAGCTTGTTCAAAATTCAGAGCTGTATCCAGTTTTACATATACACAGAAGTCTTCGTTGTGTAATTGAATTGCAATCACTTTGTTCATCAGATCGGAAAAATTTTCACTTAACCATATGTGTATTTCAGCCGGTGACGGTCGTAATTGTCTGAAATTCTTGTCAAACTCAAATTTTAACGTATTTCGTCGAATGGTATTCATAACGTAGTACTACTTAACACAATTTTCAGTAATTAACACCACTATACAGTCCTAATCACAGGACAAAAAAAGAAACTAAAGAAAAAAACAAAAGAAACGAAGGATATGCTTTCACGGAACGCTCAAAAACACCTTCACACACCATGAGAACTCACGGTGAACTGGTCCACTCGGCCACGAGGACCGACAACAACAATAGTCTGAATTCTGCTATTTGAATGCAACGTGGCAAGACATAGATAACGCCAACCAATCAGAAGTGTGTTTTCCGTTCCTACTTTCGAAAGCATTACTCTCCTGAGCTAGTCCTGTTTGTACCCTGTCGATGTTTTACTTATTCCCCGCATGTGGCCATGTTGTTAACTGTGATTCGCGCTAAAGTTGGGTCAAAACTACTTTCAATGAATGCGTATTCTCTTTTATTGCATTAATTCAATTTAGTTCTTAGATAAAGTGTTGCTTCTGTTGTCTAATTCTAAGGAATTCTAGTAATGAACCTTATAAGCAAGAACTATTTTCTTCTGCCGCATGGGTGTTCTATGGCTCTCTAACCAATAAAATCAAACAATCACCACGTGTATTTGTTTACATGAGGTACTGAACGTTCCTTGAATAAACTTTAATTGCAAGGGTTTGTATTAAGTAATCAGCTAAGAAATCGAACCCAAAGAGATGTGAGGATTATAGAACTATTAGTCTCATATCTCATGCAGCTAAAATTCTGCTCCGAATACTGAACAGAAGGTTATATGAAAGAACAAATAAAGATGTTAAGGAAGAGCAGTTCGGGTTCAGAAGAGGCAGGGGCACAAGAGATGCTGTTGGATTATTAAGGGTGATCGGTGAAAGATTTATAGAAAAAGAAAAAGAGGTGTATGTTGTATTTATTGATCTAGAAAAGGCTTTTGACCGCGTGAATTGGGAATTGTTGTTGGGAGTTCTAACAAAGATAGGGTTGGAATGGAAAGATAGAAGACTCATAAGAAACTTATACATGAACCAACAAGTAAGTGTTAGGATAGGGGAAGAACTGACGGAAGAGAGTGCAATTGGAAGGGGAGTTCGACAAGGATGCTGCCTCTCGCCAACACTATTTAATGTCTATCTAGAAGAGATAGTGAAAAAGAGCCTACATGATGATGATGGCATTTCGGTAGGAGGTAGAATGATTAGATGCATAAGATTTGCAGACGATATGGCCCTTGTTGCAGAATCTGAAAAGAAAATCAATAAAATGTTAGAAAAAATGAGAAAGGGCTTTGAGGAATATGGGATGAAAATAAATGTTAGAAAGACAAAAGCCATGGTGATTGGAACGAAGGGGTCTGTGTCAAATATAAAAGTGGGAGGGGAGAAAATATAACAAGTGAATAGTTTTCGATACCTGGGTAGTATTCTTAGTAATGACATGAAATGCGAACGTGAAATAAAAGCAAGGATAGGAATGGCGAAAGAAGCCTTTAAAAGAAAGAAAAGTCTGTTTTGTGGGACCTTGAACAAAGAGTCGAGAAAAAGACTCATAAAATGCTTCGTGTGGAGTGTTGTACTGTATGGGGCGGAAACGTGGACATTACGTAAAGGTGACGAAAATCGACTGGAAGCCTTCGAAATGTGGGTGTGGAGAAGAATGGAAAGAATTAGTTGGGTCGAGCGGAAAACGAATGAGAGAATGTTAGAAATGGTGGGTGAGAAAAGAACACTTTTAGATATAATTAGGAAGAGGAAGAGAAACTGGTTGGGACATTGCCTAAGAAGAAATTGTATCATGAGGGACTTCCTAGAGGGTATGGTGGCGGGAAAGAGAGGGAGGGGGCGAAGGAGACTACAATTAATGGATGATATTAAAACAGAAAGATCATACGCGAAGACGAAAAGGTTAGCGGAGGACCGTGGAGCATGGAAGCTTCTCAGCTGCGGCAAGTGACCTGCCAATAAAGGCAGAATACCTATGATGATGATGATGTATTAAGTAATGAATAACATAATTAAGGCGTTCTTGTCGCAACTTACAATGTCGAAACTTTAGAGATCAAAATGAAAAAAAAATATGGAAAGAAGTTATTGACCACCTCACTTACTTCCCATAGATCTTATTGAACTCCAAGATTCCGAAAAAGAGAAAGGTATCATGCTATGGTATTCTCAATCAGATAACAACGAAGTGAAGTTAGAGCGTTGTTAACGCATGGATTCAATAGGCACTTGTTCCGAAGCCCTACGAGTATAGGGTCTCCATGCTAATTTGTGAATTGCCAATGATTTGCCATAAAAAATGGTACTATACACAATAGTCTAGATCAAGACCATACTAAACTATAAAATAATATTTGCTGCAGTGTTTTTGTATTATAAATAGATATTGTGATTTGTGTGTGATATTGCATTCCTGGAATAGTGACTTCTGCCATAATGCTGCCTCGCATATATGTGGTTCCATTTAAATTTTATTCCTGTGGATAATTATCGTAGAGAGTCTAGCACACGAGTTTGACCAGTAACCCATAATATTGTTAAACGGTATACAGTGAAGTGAATCTTATTCGCAATACATTTTCTGAAAGCGTTCGACGTGTATGTGGATGCAGTTCGTTAATAATTATACCGAATCAAATGGTGCAAATTTAATTTTACTTACAGAAACTACTATTGTGTATCCTCATCCTTCTATCTTCTTCACATTTTTAAGTAATTATTAGTTTTTCGACAATTTTTACAACCTCAAAATCGTACAAAAATGTTATTTCACATTAAATTTTACCAAGTTATTTTATTAAAAAAGAGATATTTCATAAATCCCGCAGTAACACTTCATATTTATACTTGTATTCTGTTGGGAAATATGTTTGGGTGGAAAGTGCTCGCTAATATGCGAATGGCGGTTACGTTGTTAGGAAGCCGGATGTATAAATAATGTAGTTCATAATGTCGGATATTTTAAATGTGTTTTTTGATATGTGTAATAAGGAAGATTTAGAGCATAGAAATTGGGTCTAGAAGTGGAATTATAAATATGACTTGTATTTAGCAGAGAGTGCAGGGTGCACAGATTTAGAATAAAGATTTACAGGAAGAATTCTAAGTATTTGAAAGATAATTATATAAATAAAGCAAATTACTTTTATACATATACAAAAAGTGTAGGGTGTCTCTAAAGTCTTTATCCCTAATCAAAGTTTAATACGCGTAGTTTGAAAATGGCTCATTGCATATGAACGAACGAAACTTCTACGGTTTGAAATAGGGAGTTTTTAAGTTCATACATATGTACAAATATCGTTCGATATCAAAATTAGGTTTTAAAAAAAGATATAAATTTGTTACAAAGTTAAAATAATGGTAGTTAGACTATATCAAATTTTTAATTCACAAGTGTTCAATGTTGCCTCTTTCGGCCGCACAATATAAATCGATAGTCGAACCCTTTCGATACCTTGAATACGGATGCGAGTTGGCTGATGATTGGAGGGAGATGTCCCTGACGTGCATTGCTCCTGCACACTAGTGACATCTCTTGCAAACGAAACGAAACTTCAACATTTCCTCTTTACATCTGTATGGGAGGGGCTTCATTCAAATACGATTAGGTATCTTCAAACTATAACACGTTGAAATTGAATGAAAACTTTTGAAGCACCCTATACATTAGGAAACGGAAAAAATCTTTAAGTTTTACGTCCCACGGTTATGCCGGTTAGGCTAAAGGAGACGGTGATAATGAGTGAAATGGAGGAATGAAGAAAGTGGGAGGAAACGGGAGAACCCCGAGAAAACCCACGAATACGGTGTTTATCCACCACAAAGTCCACACGGCGCGAGCTGGGATCGAACCAGGGACCCCAAGCACTGGAGGTGCACGCTCTACCACTGAGCCACCGCGCCCCCACATTAGGAAACGGGTATCAAGTTTATTCAATAAGTGGGGAGAAGAATGTTATGAATGTTCAGAATGTGAAGAATGTTATTATTCCATTTTGTAGAGAAGAATGTTATGAAAAAGGAAGTAACGAACGAGCGAAACTAAATGAAATCTTAATTAAAGATCAAAGTGATCTTGTTATTGTGTGGTCAAGAACAGCGAAAGGTCACCGGTGAGTGGAGCGAAAAAAAAAAAAAACACTTGTGTTGTTGTTCGTCGAGGATTGAAGTTGGAAAAGCTTCGCTCAGCGACCAATTGCTCACTTTCACTCTGGGTTTTCCCAAGTTTCTGTATCATCCTACTTACAACTTTAGCCCTAATCAACAATTCAAAGTAAGAAAGTAGTAGTAGGACGCAGTCTCTTATCATGTCGCGACATTGCACAAAAAATAATAAATAAGTAAAAATAAAAATGTATTATTATTTAGTGGGGGCGCGGTGGCTCAGTGCTACAGCGTTCACCTCCGGTGCTTGGGGTCCCTGGTTCGATCCCAGCTCGCGCCGTGTGGACTTTGTGGTGGACAAACACCGTGCTCATGGGTTTTCTCGGGGTTCTCCCGTTTCCTCCCACTCTCTTCATTCCACCATTTCACTCATTCCTCATTATCGCCGTCTCCTTTAGCCTAACCGGCATAACCGTGGGACGTTAAACTTAAAGATTTCATTTCATTTTTCTATTATTATTTATTATGTGTATCGTGTTACTTCTAACGGGGCACGGTGGTCCAGTGGTACAGTGCTTACCTCTGCTGCATGGGATTCCTGTATCAATCGCCGGCCAAGTAAGTTTGTGGTGGACATCATCGTGTCCATGAGTTTTCTCGGGTTACTCCAGTTTCCTCCCACACTTTCATTCTACCAATTCTTTTAGCAGCATTCACTTGCCTAAATCATTCGTCTCCCTTAACCTAAAGTGTATAATCGTGGGACGTTAAACTGATAGATTTCATTCCATTTGGGGCCGCGGTGGCTCAGTGGTAGAGCGTTCACCTCTGGTGCTTCGGGTCCGGGTTCGATTCCACGCCCCGCCAAGTGAACTTTATGGTGGACAAACACCGTGTGCGTGGGTTTCCTCGGGGTTCTCCTGTTTCCTCCCACTTTCTTCATTCCACCATTTCATTCATTACTCATCATCACCGCCTCCTTTAGCCTAACCGGCATAATCGTGGGACGTAAAACTCAAAGATTTCATTTCATTTAATTTTTTCTTACTTCTACGCAACCGGAACAGAACCATATTAACTAAAAGCATGCTAATTTGCTGCTGTGTTTCCTTACGTAAAAGAATTGATCTCTACAAGTATTGTTGTTTTTTTAAAGTATAAAATTAAACTATTATATTGAGAAAGGATGACAAGATAGAATCGCATAATACTGCAATCAAACAAAATTTAATGAAGTAATAGAAGCAGTGACGCCCACCGCATTTTTTTCTTTGGAAGAGGCAAAAGACTGACATATAAGTACAGTCATAAATAGACACACCATGATCCACGCGTGCACACAGAGGAAGTCGGGGCAGAACGGGGTAGTGGGGTGGAATGGGGTACCTCTCCAATTTCCCCCACTATGATGCTGCAGCCTTGTTGAAGCAGCAGGAAACTGAGTGTCGACTCCTTACCGGTATGTGAAACAAACATCGTCAGTGTTGGAGAAAGCGTCTGGCATATGCGAATCGTTTTAGTGTTTGCGCTCTGTTTTTCGACGCCTTTTGCAACATCAATAGAAACAAAGCCCAAGGAAACTCAAATTAAGAATGCACAGAATGCTGAAGTAGTTAGTATAGTTTCAGAGTATTATAGTTGTAGTATGTTTTATTGACTATAATATATAATCTTTCCCACGCAGTTACCGCTGGCAGCATTTTTGCCGATCCCAAACGTTTCAGCATTCTTGCCAATTTGATGTCGAGAACATAATCCAAAGAACCGCTGCGGGGCTTCTAACCCGTTGCTACTACTACTACTACATTAGCTGTGGATCTATATAGTAAAAGGGCAAACGTACTACTACTACTACTACATTTGCTGTGGATCTATATAGTACAAGGGCAAACTTATTTTAATGAAAGAAGTTTAATGAAAATTTTAAAACAATGATCGTTAAATCACTTTTTGAATATTATTTTTAATCTTATTTTAACGAAAGAAGTGTTATAAACATTTTTAAAAGTAGTTAAAAATCTGTCCGTAGGCAGGATTCGAACCCTCGCCAAAAACATTTTCGTTATTAGCATGTTACGCTAGACAACTCGGTTACCAGAGCCGACAACAAGAGTCGTTTACTTTGTGCTATATGTAGACCATGTCTTGTGATATCGCATCTGTATCGACCAATCAGATCAGAGGATATGCTGAAACGTTTGGGATCCGCAAATATGCCCGCTGGCACCATATGAAGCACCAACATGTGTATAGGGGCGGAACGGGGTAGGGTGGAATGCGCTACTGATACCACATTGCAACCAAAAGAAGAAACCCAGATCAGCGAGAAATGTCTACAAACTGTTCCAGGAAGTTGTTTCCTTGTAGCATTGAAACCAGGACCTTCGTCGTCTTCCACAGAATTACATATCCCAGATTGACTACGATTTCAGGAAGTAGACCTCTTGACGAACCGATTCCAGGACCTTTGACGTTAACCACAGGAAGAGACATTCCGGACGTGACAACACATGACGGTGATTTATACCATGTCCCTGAAGGGTATTTTACCTTTCCCAGAGTTAAGACTGGTGGCAGAAGACTGACCACAAACGAGGAAAAACAGTAACTTAGATAACATCACCGTACAAATCAGCATTGGAAACAATAGCCAATTAAGAGGAAGCAAAAGGCAAAAGAAAGAACAGGAAGCAGGAGGGCAAGGACAAGCAGGCGAAGAGGACAGATCACACACTTGAGTGTGCAGCAGAGCTGGCAGCAGCAAGGAAGAAGAAATTGAAAGCTAGTTCATCAGAGGAAGCTACATGCGTTTACTGTGCTGGGTACTATTCCCAATCCAATGAGAGATGGATTGCCTGTATGCTGTGCAAACTTTGGTCACATTATTCTTGTGCAGGTGTAGATAGTAACGACGACCAAGAAGTTTACGTTTGTAACTTCTGCCAGACGTAATTCAGTGTACCCCATTGTGCCCCGTGTGTTCACGTCCATGTGAAAAAACATTATTTTCGATAAACACATTTGTGTCCTTGGGTTTGGACTCATATAAAAAAAAAAATACTGGTGCTTTTTGTACCTAAAACTTCAAATAATATATTAACTCCATTTTCAGTATTCACTTGTCATTTTTATTAACCTTACATAGTCATTTATATTAAGTGCCCCGTTCCGCCCCGCCTTCCCCCACTTCTTGTAAAACAATTAGGGGAAGGCTACGATTATGCCAAATTATATCATTCTAATCCTACCGGAAGCATTTAAACCTTCTAGGGTGTAAAAAAAGTTTCCGTATAAATAACATGGGGAATTTTTTTCACTTCCCCATAAGACCACTCTAAAGTTGGAATTTTTTTTATTTTTGGTGATTTACTTCGGTAGCGATAACGAAAACGTACAAGCACACCGAATTTCAAATTTTTATTCCAATTTCAAGTATCTAAGGTAAGATTATAGGTCGAAAAATTTTCCATTAAATTAACATGGGAAATTTTTTCATCACTCTTTTAGGCAGCTTAAAAATTAAAAATATTCACTTTTGGCAATTCTTCAGTTGGTTGGTCCCGAAAAGCTACAATTATGCCAAATTTAATCACTGTAGCCCTGCAGGAAGCGCACGATAATTTTGAGGTGTAGATGATGTTCTATATAAATAACATGGAAAAGATTTTTTTCAGTTCCTTATAAAACCTCTAAAGTTGGAAATCTTTAATTTTGGTGAATTTGTTACATAATCCGATAGAAAACGTCGATTTTCAAGTTTTGATTCCGACTCCAAGTACCTCAAACATGATATTATTGTTCTAAAAAAGGCACATTTACATAACATGGAGAATTTATTCATCCCCTTTGAGACTCCTAAAAACTAAAATAATCACTTTTGGGCAATATTTCTGTGGATTACTCCCGAAAAGCTACAATCATGCCAAATTTCAACTTTCCACGTCAACCGAAAGGTACCTATAAGTTTATGTTAGTGAGTTCATGTAGTTTTATATATAGTGAGGATATACCACTCCAGAATCCACTTCCAGGCTGAGGGGCGTAACTCATGTAAATTTACCTACCACAAAATTGCTCAGACTATGTAGCAAACTTAATTGATAGGGTTAACTTTTCCTTAGATGGAAGAGTTAAATTTATTAAACACTTGCAGGCCCACAATTAGAGGGAGTTATGGGGGCTGGCCCCCTAAACTTTCCGTGCCTCCCAGGCCTCAATACAAATTTCTATTATTAATTCAAAAAACACAATTTAGATATTTGCAAGATAATGTTTGGCTACTTGGCCTCCATAACATATTCATGCCCCCTCCAAACCTCTGTGGCTGGTTGCGGGCCTGAACACTTGTATGAAATAATTCATAACAATTATGTATAATTATTTTTATTTGATAAATTACTGTCACAGTGTAGCAAAATCCAAAATATCACTTAAACTCAGCATGATGTGCTTATTTTGTAAAAAAATACGCAAACTCGATTTACGGGCCGTTCAAAAAAATTTGTGGCCCCTGATCCAAACCCTAACAATATATTTCAATCAAATTTTTCTTGTAGGCCTTATATCTGGAGAACTAGATATAGTGTAGCCAAACCCAAACTATCACTTAACTCAGTATGTGTTTTCTTTCTTTTTTGTCTATAGTGTAGTGTTTATATTTTTACTATTTGTGTAAATATAAGAAGATATTACCTGACCAGGGTAGCAGTGCGGTTTTGGGAGGATGGCGCTACTGTTGTGTTTACATCAGTTTCTTGGCAAGCGCGGTGGGACAGGGGAGCGGAGAGTTTCACTCTGCAGTGTATCCAACGGTTTTTAAAAGTTGCAGATTGGATGTTATGCATAGCCTAATCTCTTTACGCTTAATAAAGAATGCCGTAAGTTATGTGGTTGTAGTGGACCATTCCTGCAGTAACGCAGATGTATTGTGAATAGTGATATATGAATGGAAATTACCAATTTAAGAACAACCCAGCACAATTAACAATTGAGTGAGCTTCTATCAAAAGTTCTAGTGTTTCTTGCGAGTACTCTACAATTTATTTCCTCCGATGATTTTTTGCCCCGAGCTTTCCTTGAATTTGTCCCTATGCATATTTTATGGACTTAAAAGAACTACAGACAGTCACCAGCAAATAATGAGTACGCATCCTACATATCTTCTCGTCAAAAACCTCGGAACGAGTAGAATCAACCAATTTTAATTCGTTCTCTTTGCCACAGAGAGCACCTGATCCTTTGTACAATACTGAGGTTAGTTTGTTCACAAGTTAATATAGAGGGTGTATTTTTTCTTGTTACTTAAAATGTTCTGCAAATAACTTCAATAACTTTTGTTTTAATTTGAGCCAGGGGTGGATCCAGACTGAATGTTTGGGGTGGGTGGTCGTTCGAATTCAAATCAACGTAAGAGTGTATTGCAAAAAAAAAAAAAAAAAAGTAAAACAAATGTAGAAAAGGAGAAGTAACTTTTGTCTTTAATTTCTAGAACAGAAATGGCCACCTGCGATTTCAAAGGTGGACATCTTTTTGAGCAAGAACGCCAAGGTAAGTAATTTCTTGATATTTATTGCTTTATTTGACTTCTGAAACGTAAAAAAGAAAAAGTAAGGCCTACCTATTTTAGGGTTTATTTTACCTTCATAATGCAAAGGTGAAAATTCTTAGGTTTTATTTTTAAAATAAAAAAATATCATATTCTGGAGGGTGGGGGCAATCGCCTCGATCGCCCAGCCCCCTGGATCCGCCCCTGACTTCAGTATATGCGTGAAGTGGTTTATTATGAGCGAGACAAAAATAACTATGATAGATTGATTACAAGTAATCCGGTTAGAAACACTGCTGCTTGCATTTTAGTTCCAAAAGCGGCCGCCCGCACTCGTTCGCTGGTCAGGTAATACATTGGACCTATGCCTATATACTTTTAAAGAAACTAATAAATTCTTCATTTTGGGGGCCGCAGGGGCTCAATGATAGAGTCCTCATATTTGGTGCGTAGGAGTCTCTGGTTCGATCCCAGTTCCCAGCAACTGGCTATGTGGTTGACAAACAGCGTGTACGTCCATTTTCCTTTTACTTTCTTCATTCCACCATTTCGTACATTATTTTGATTACTCCCTTACCATGGGTTAACGTAGGACGTTAAATTAAAAAAGAATAATAGGCTATTGGTTTAATTTATTTAAAATAAAATCTACATAATGTTCTTTAAAAATCAATGATATTGCCTAACATTTAAAAACCTTAAAACTTTGCATAGCATAGCATAGCAAAGTCTCTGAGCGCGTTAATGCAAGGGTGCCCACAAAGGGAGGGGGGCTATGACGCAAACTGCGTCATTGAAATATTTGGGGGGTTAAAAATCTATATAAATATGTTTAAGGGGGTGTAAAAATTAATCGAAAATATTTTTTTTTCATGGAAGAAGACCTACGGATAGACAAGTGGGGGTGTGTGCGTCATGGACATCAGGGGGCACCACTGGTTAATGTAATATTTTTTCTCAAAAAGAACCAATTAGCACAATTAGTTTAGAAACGATTATGCTAATTGAATACAAAATACTAAATTGAATCAATAGGACTTACCTCCAACGTTTCTTCTTAAACCCATTTGAAATGATTTCAACAGTTATGCCGACAAGGTCAAGCACTAAAAACAATTATAACAATTAATGGGGCGTGATTATCAACAAAAAACATTTCACCTTTCCATTTGTCATTTGTTTGTGTTTCGTAGTGTTGGTATTCAATAGTGTGTATGTGTACGTTGTGGATATAGATTATAAAACTTATAAATAAAAGAATAAAAAAAATATTCCTGATAAAAATATGTCAAAATACATTTCTTGAAAAACGTTCTAAAAATATTTGAAACTTGTGAATCGTTGCATGTAAAAGCTTGAAAAATATTTGCTTTTACAAATTGAAAAATTAATTATATAACTCAGATAGATATGAAAAAAAAAGTCCACACCAATTAAATCTTGGGTTTGCTTTTAATACAAGGAAGGCTCGTAACTTCGACCAGTTATTGTTGTGTTTGTTTGATAAGACACGTTGTTTATATGAATGTGAAAAATGTAATATTTTATAGGCATTCTTTCACAAAGTATTGCTTAACCACACAGAACGTTATTTCAGTATATGGTTATTTTATGGTTTGGTGTGCAAAGGTAGTTGACTCAAGAAATGATGCATTGTGTACGTTGTAGAAAGCAGGTGCTGACATCTTGGTGAGAGATTAAAAATGTACAATTTTAATGCTTTCAGAGATCACAGTTAATAAAAAGAAGCTGACCAATTTTGTGTACACAATACACCTCCAGAATTTAGTTTGCAGAAATGTTTTCATTAAGGTGGATCATCACCCGGAAGTCAGTAGATATTTTAGCTCGTTGCCTTAACTATTGCGCAATGAAGCGTTACATATTATAAATATTTTACTATAACACAGAGTAATGTTTCAGCTATAGCACAAGACACTGACTCATTTGGTTGTTTATTGTGATATCAAAAAAAGTAACAAATAAAAGAATATATTTGATTCGTTTTACAATGAGCACACAAGATGGCACTTGCTGTAAGATCTTACAAAATGTGCTCAGTTTTACGAAATGTTTATTTGTATGTGTAAAGTATTCTAAAGTAACGATCTAATTACAAACTATATATATTGTTTGACCGTTTTTCGTGTTGTGTTTCACATTTTATTTGAATATTAATCTATATTTAAGGAAATAGGTTTTGAGAAAAAACTTGCGCAGAACGCCATAATGCGTCATTGTTAAATTTGTACGTTTACTATGGTAGTTACAATAAGAAAATTCCTGAATTCTAGCGTTGCAGTTCGAGAAGCGGAACTTAGCGGTGAATTGCAATAAGGGTTGAAAACTAATTTCTCCAGTAAGTATCGAAGCAGAATTCCATGATTACTTCCTTTATTATCTGGCACCAGTAAACACTCGACACTATCTGGCAACGCCGCACTATTCAAGCAGCGTTTAGCATAGACTGAGAACACCTAGTGATCCACCTTAATTACATGTACGGTATTTTTTAATAGATATGAACATGTTCATTGTAAACAAGGCAATATTGTACATTATTTTTCAGAAAAATGTCTGCGATTATTATTACAGTGAAACCTCTACTAACGGACACCTCTATAAAGCGGACACCTCCCTCAACGGACATATTTTGTAATCCCCAAACACTGTAATAGAAAAAAAACATATTGGCAAACCTCTCTAAAGCGGACACTCTCTAGTACGGACACGGACAGTCTTTTCTGTCTTTTATAAGTATTATTTACCTCCGTATTACGAACACTTTCTCTAGAAATAAGTTGAAAAGTGTAGTAAAAATACAAAAATACATTTTTAGTAATTCATACATGTGTCACCAAGGATGCATTGTGCATTTTGCCTCCTCAACTGTCTGCTGAGCAATCCAGATGAAACGTCTCTGTTTAACAACACTCTTATGTCCTTTGCTTGCATCCAACTCCCACCCAAGCTGTTTTATACACAAAAGTGATTGACAGTTGCCCGCCGTTAGGGATGACACGTTATTTTACTGTCCCGTTGGAGTCTCTAACCAACCAGAAGACAAGTTTAGTATTTTTTGCCCTCAGGTATATATATTGTCTCAAAAAGGACACTTCAGGACTGCAATTACCCCACAAATTATAGCGCCATACTGAAAACGAAGGAAGTACTGATAAGTGTAAAGTGCAGAGAACTATAACATGTTATTTTCATGTGTGCCCCGAACATAGAGTATTGGATGACAGGGGATAATGCATGTAATATTTGTACATACGTGATTCATGCAAAAATATTATTTTTCTAATTGTATATTACCTTGCTCACTAATTTACATAACAAAATACTGAAACCTCTTGAAGGCGGACACCTCTCTATAGCGGACAATTTTTGATTCCCCACTGCTGTCCGCTTTAGAGAGGTTTCACTGTATTACTTTGAAAATATTATTACTGTATAAATCAGTTATGAAAATGCTTTTGTTGTTAGTAAAAACAGACAAGTTACTTTACTCACATCAAGCACGTACTGAAAATCGGTGAAAGCTTTATAAAGTGACATTGAGTGAGTATTGTTTAATAATACACAGGCTTATCATTGTTTGAAAAAGACATATAGTGCATGCAGTATAGAAAGGATACATAGCAAGCAGTATCTGATTTGTTGATACTTATTTCATCTTGCATTATTAAGACTGCGTAAAGTATTTTCAGTGTGAATTCAGGACATGTTCCTGAAACTTGCCAGCTCAATGATAAATAGCTAAGAAATCATGATAATTATTGGTAATTTACTTCAACGTGAAACTTGGACTACAAAGACAACGCTTAGAGCGAGCAGTGAACACTCATCCTTTCCACAAATCAATATCCTCTCGAAACTGAGCTCCTAGGCAAAGATATTTCTTTTAGTTTATTTTGATTATATTTTGGGTTTATACACTAAATCATTCATTAATATGCGAGCCCTTTATTTACTCCCACCATTGACTGCGTTCCGGCAAATTAGTGTGGTAAGCGCTTCAGCCATTAACTCAAGTCGCTTTAAATACTATAGCTACAAGAGGAATATGTTTATATGATTCTAGAATTTGAGATGGTTATTGCGTTGAGCGAAAAATATTGCCTCGTCAACTGTCCGTTATTCGTCCGTCTTGATCGATTATCCATTGTTCCCGATATAACTTGTGCTGTATGTTGATCAGAATGTTGCAAATTTCCCACACTAAAATTTTTATTATGAATTTTATTTATTTATTTATTTTTGCGCCGCGGTAGCTCAGGTAATAAGAAATACATTGAAGGGTCTAGACTTCCGGCACGTGGGATCCTGGTTCGACCCCACCTCCCGCCAAGTGGGCTTTGAAGTGGGTAAACGCCGTCTGTGCGCATTTTCTGGAAATTCTCCTGTTTTCTCCCACTTTCATCGTTCCACGATTATTATCCAACTCACCATCACCCCTTCAACATTATAATATCTTATTAATCTCCCCCTTAGCCACAGAATATAACGTTGGACCAGAGCCGGATTTAGTTTTGATGACGCCCTAAGCTATTAAAGGTAATGGGACCTTTTTTATTTATATATATATATATATATATATATATATATATATATATATATATATATATATATATATATCTGTCCTTTGTTAATGACAAATTGTCGGTGTTTTTCGTGTTGAGTGTGCTTTATGGCGATTTATGGACCCAATAGGAAGCAATCTATTCTAGGAAACACGCTAGCAGGAATGTCCTCTACCCGTTATTTACATCGCACAAGATTACACAGCACAAAACACTGTTGCTGTATGCATATTTTGTTTTGTGTTTAGCTCATAATTCGGACATTCAGATTTTTTTTTTGCTTTAAACTTTTTGGGGCCCCCAAGAGCGAGGGGTACAAAACTACAGCTTGTTTAGCTTTCATGTAAATCCAGGCACTGCGTTCGATGTTAAACTCCTAAACAAAATACTCGTAGATCTTGTAGAAACGAATTAATTTCGGAAATAATAAACGTATTCAGGTTCTATATGACGGATATTTCTCGTCAAATGGGCTTTACAATGGGTAGATGGGTTTTCTCGGGGTTTTCTCCTATTTTATCACTCAACTTATCACCAGCCGTTCACCTTTATCATATCTCATCGTTCATCTTCTTGTGCTTTGGTGCATAATTGTGAGACATTCCAACCCTCCCAAAAAAAAAAAAAAAAAAACAAACAAAACAAACTCGTATTGTTTCAGTTTTATCTGGAAATTGAAACGAGAAAAAACATATTTTCGAGAAGAGACGAGACAGCCTTAAGGCTCGTCTCGTACCAATTCTTACCAGTATCAATTCCAGTTTTATCTTGTAATTTGTATTTAAACAAATCTCTTTCTATATGATTATTAATAAAAGGTTAATTCTAAATTATTTCACGCGTTACTACATATAATTCAGTTTCTGGACTGAGATGCCGCGTTGCTTGTGTAAGAAGGATATATTAAAATTTTGGTTAGAATTTTTTTAAAAGAAAAAAGACTATTGATTTACCGAGAAGATAGTAGCGAGTGGCGTATAGATAAACATCACAATAGGACATATTATAATCATTCTAAAGTTACTTGATTTTATCTACATAGGGTCTATATATATGAAAATGAAAGGGACGATGTTTGTAGCACTAGAGCTCTTGAACTACCCAACGCATCCCGATCAAACTTGCCACATAGATGAGGTTCGGGCCTGGATTTGTTTTTTATTATTTCATTTTGACGCTGAAACTTAGGGGACGGGGAAATATATAAAAATCACCGAAATTCACCGATATTAGTGTCGAATCCATAATTTTCGGGGTCGTTGAGATGAAGAGTAACACTTCCGATGCCGTTTAAATCCAGATTCAGTCCTGCAAATTTGGGCAGGTGGAGATACAGTATGTACAGGGCCGCAACTAGGGGGGGGCAGAGGGGGCACGTGCCCCGGGCGCGTGGTTGGAGGGGGCGCCGGAAAGAAGATATATTAATTGTTTTAAAAATCGCACCCTTTCCCTTGAGGAACTTATTCTAGAGGTTAAAAGAAATCAAAAGTTTACTTGGCCTTTTCCATGGGACCTCTTTTCGTTGATTATATATATATATATATATATATATATATATATATATATATATATATATATATATATATATATATATATATATAGAGAGAGAGAGAGAGAGAGAGAGAGAGAGAGAGAGAGAGAGTCTCATCTAAATAGGTGTAATGTCATACATTAAAAACCTAACATTGCATGCATTTGTTCCCTTGGGCGACCACAGAGAATCCGCCCCCCTTTCCTTTTCCTACCACAAGGAGCTGTTTGTTTGTATAATTCCATTGAGAACAGCTCTGAAGTTTAAAACGCTGTTATCAATAGGGGCGGGGGCGAAAAGTTCCCGATTTTTGTTGCTTGCTGGTGGTTGAAGAGTTTAGCTCAGACGCGCCCCCTGTAATGTTACGCAATTGCTGTAATGTTTTTAAACTAGAGGGCTGTTTTGTGGCGGAAAAGATAATTTACACGCCTCGGTGTATTTAATTGTTTCTTGTACGCCTACCAAGAGATTTTGCGAGTGAAGGCTGTATGAAGTTTTATCTATTAGTTTTGCTTGAGAGCTTTTCGAGGCATTTTGAATTGTTATCTATCAGTCCAACTTATGCTTTATTATGCTTTATTGTTAATTTCAATCATTTTTTTACATTAATCATGTATAATGTATAATATTTACTATACATTAAATAATCTAAATATCTTGATCTATTTATTAATATTTTATGAAGCAATTTCTTTCATATTTAATGAACTTTCTAGTTAATGCACTGTAAAGAGAGATGCTTTGCTCGAATAAGTTTTTTCTATCAGTTGTGTGCACCTTAGAGGTGCATATATACAGAAAGGTGCCCAAAAGGTACAGAAAGTGCTCAAGTTCGAGAGGTACACATAACAATATAGTGTGGAGTTCTTGTGTGCTTCATTGTTGATGGAAAGTTTTCTTCTTTTCTCCACATCAAAGGATTACACCGAAAAATTTACAGAAATAAAAATAAGCTTTTCATTGTTGCATTATTATGTTCTCAATGATTTTGGATCGTAAATATTGGTTTTAAAAACATTTCTCATCAGAATTGGCATTTTGCAAACTCATTGACCATCTGATCAACACTCAAACTATAATGAAAAAACTTTGACGCTTCTGAACATCCGTGACATCAATAGTCGCGCGGGCTACAGATGTAGCCCATAAAACTTCCAAGCAGAATAACAATGAGATCCTTTCGATTTTACGTTTGACCACACCCTAAACACGCAGAATGATAGTTGATAGAAAGGTACACAGATACCCTTTGAGTTATCATCTCGAATTACTTTGCGGCAAGGAAAATAAAAACGCTGGGCTACAATGGTAGCACGCGCGCGTATTGGAGGGTTAAAGTACTTAAAAATCGATATAACTGTTTTCATTAAGAATGTTATTTACAGTTGCAATCCATAAGTGATACTTTTCGACTAAACCTTGGGGGGGGGGGGGGGCGAATTGTGTGTTTGCCCCGGGTGACAGAAACCCTAGTTGCGGGCCTGAGTATGTAACACACTTCTTCGTACAGTGTGAATATACTGGGGACATTGCTCTATAACCGCCGAAAAGTGAACTTTATGTACTAGCTTTGTTTTAGTTTCTTCTAACGAAACATCACAAGCACCAATATATGAAAACCACGAACTAAATATAACATTCAAACCCTAAAAATAGTGAAAAAAAAAAAAAAAATTACTTTTTTCGTGAAACATATTTGTTCGTACACCAACTACTGTATGTTTTCAGTAGGGTGCCACCTTTTCTTCGTCACTCTGAGCTTGCTACGTAGTCGCCCTCTAGAGGCACAGGGCGCATTACGAAAGACGTGTGTACTGTAGTTTACGCTGTGAATCTGCTTTGAAGAAAATGGGGTGTCGAAAAGAGTTAAGTAGTGACTTCAAGAAAGTGATTGTAAACCTTGCCTTAAAAAGTAAGTGAGATAGAAATACAGGAAAAATTGTGAACAAATCCCATTCAACTGTTCAATACATTGTGAACAAATTTAATTACAACGGCTCAACCAGAAATTTACCGCGCGGAGCGCCAGAAAAAAAACTAAATAAGAGATATGAGTAAATTATTGTGAATGAAATCAAACTAAGTTCTAAAATTAATGTACCAGAACTTCGTCCAGCAGTAGAAACTGCCGTGGGAAAGTAGTGTCGTACCAGACGATCCGTAGAGTGCTGTGCAAAAACAGCTACCATGGTGGAAGAGTAAGGGAAAGGCCATACATATGTTAACAAGAAAAATCGTGCCCTTAGACGTGAGTTTGCTAAGAAGTATCTCAAAGATCTATCTGTGGCTTTTATTCACATTATTGTGATCCATCTAAGCCAAATAAGTTTATTTTTGTCTCACCTAACCAGACGGTACTATCCCAAAATTCCTGGCTGTCATTCAGGTGTCTCTGAGCAAACTCACGTCTAAAAGCACGATTTTTTTTGCTAACATATGGCCTTTTGCTTACTCTTCCACCATGGTAGCTGTTTTTCCACAGCACTCTACGGATTGTCTGGTTCGACACTACT
Source organism: Thermobia domestica (assembly GCF_964235325.1). Lineage (NCBI taxonomy): Eukaryota > Metazoa > Arthropoda > Insecta > Zygentoma > Lepismatidae > Thermobia > Thermobia domestica. Next base: position 27,348,086 of record NC_137457.1, on the reverse strand, counting down.
TTTCCAAGGGGAGTTTCTACTGCTGGACGAAGTTCTGGTACATTAATTTTAGAACTTAATTTGATTTCATTCACTATCATTTACTCATATCCGTCATTTAGTTTCTTTTCTGGCGCTCCGCGCGGTAAATTTCTGGTTGAGCCATTGTATTTAAATTTGTTCACAATATACTGAACAGTTGAATGAGACTTGTTCACAATTTTTCCTATATTTCTGAAGTTTTTGAGTTTTACTTTCCACGGTTATGCCGGATAGGCTAAAGGAGATGGTGATTATGAGAAATGAATGAAATGGTGGAATAAAGAAAGTGGGAGGAAACGAGAGAACCCCGAGGAAACCCACGCACACGGTATTTGTTCACCACATAATCAGTTTCTTCAAATCACTACTTGTGGCCCCGCGTAGCGTAGTCGCTTACGTTCTCACCTTCGGTTCGATTTCCCGTGGGGCAGCGTTTCCCAACCGGTGTGCCGCGGCACACTGGTGTGCCGTGAATATAGCGCTGGTGTGCCGCGAGGAAACAACACACAATTATTAATTCTACAGCAATCAACTTGCAAAACATAAGGAAAAATGTATATTTGTATTTCATATTACTATGAATCTACAATTTTAAGTTTCGTACCGTGTTATACTTTTCTGTATATTTTTAAGTTGAAAAAAGTATTTATCATTGTTATGACCATTATTGCTTCTTTATTGTTGCAGACTATTTCGTACTTGAAATTTTAAAATACCATTCAATCCTTTCGACAAAGCAATGTATGCATACAAATTACCTACATTTGTGTTTTAGAAGTAAAAGAGATTTGTTTGTTCGTTCGTTATTTAGTGATCTTCCTTCCTAGTGAAAGGTTGGATACAGTTTTCGAAAAAGAAAGCGCTCTTAAAAAAAAAAAAAAAAAAAAAAACCCTGAGTCCAATATTTCATTGCAATTGTTTTCTATTTTTAAATTATAACGAAAAATTAGCATAATGATTTACTACGGTGGAAAACCAGTAATCGAGCTTTCTCCTCTGTGAGAAGGAAATCAGTAATCACTATATATATATATATATATATATATATATATATCACAGTATTTTATACAGAGCGTTCAAAAAGTCTCTATACACCTGAATCGTGGGGGTGGGGGACATTTGGAGGCTCATGGGGGACATTTCCAACATTTGCTGGGAAAATGTGTGTGTATATGCTACGCCCTGTACATAGTGCTTTTATGCCATAAAATATAATAAATTTTGAGTAGAATAATTTTCTCGTTGCTTTGAATATGGGACAATTCAGGTGTATAGAGACTTTTTGAACGCTCTGTATTTACAAATGATAAAATCTATGAGTGTGCCGGGAGAATTCATATTACACCCGTAGTGTGCCGCAAGTTGAAAAAGGTTGGGTAACGCTGCCGTGGGGTCACTCGGTCGAAAAAGTGTAACACGCTTTTTCAGGCCAGCTATTCTGAATTAGGTTTTGCTGGGTTTTCCTCATCCTCATTCACATCTCCATTGTCTTTGCACATCAACATCATTCTTAAATTTTCAGTGACACTGGTGGTGTTAACGAGTGGCGGATCTAGAAGATAAGAACTGGGGGAGGCAGCCAGAATCCAGGCTATGATATCATGAGTTTGCTATAAACTTTCAAAATATATAAATAAGAGCTTAAATTCGTTTTCTGCTCTCTATTCTTGCGACTTACACGACAGCCTACTTGAATAAATCAAATATAATTTTCTTGCTCGTATTAAACTATGTGCAAAATAATGACACTAATGTAAACACAAACATTATCTCAGTAAATAACATGCAATATCTTCACTTACCTACAGGAAATTAGGAGGAAAAATCTTTGTGTTAAAATTTTACTGTAAGTAAGTCCTTCTGCGGCATGAAAGCGGTCACACTTTACATCCTGCAGAGTCATCTGCACAGAAAGTTGATATAATCTTGTCCATGAATAAAACAATTCAGAAATCTTGAAAACGAATTTTAATAATTACCTGTGCCAAGGTGAAACTTCAAATTTTGCCTTGCTATGGTCAATTCCCGCAGAATGGATTATATATATATATATTGCCTCTTTGGTATCTCCCGAAGTTCAACCATTCCGTTAGATTTGATCTCTACGTTGGTGAAACGGAAAAGGCTCAATTTTAACTTTGAGAAGAGCCAAACATCCGATGGTGCTAAACTGTTTTTAAAGTTATTAAACTCTCTGAATCAGATTTTCCCCAATTTGCACATGAACTTGATGATTGCGCGTTGCTCAAGCTGTGAAATTGGGCCGACTGGTCACTACACACTCTTTCCTTTAGTTACACTACTCGTACACTGTCTATTATGACCTGTTTACATTTTTTTTATTTTCATAATTAGCCAATCTAAGGATTGAACAGTATAAGATTCATTGTGATTGAGTTTTAAAAAAGCTAAAACAACAACATCCCCAGAAATTTTGACTGCCCCTCGTGTATATATAAAATGATTATTTGAGGCAAATTACCTTATGTTAGTAGAACGAATGATTTTCACGCTTCTGGGCTTCTTGATCCAATAGAAGATGCTTTAAGTATCTCTTTATGTTTCCAAACATGGTAACAAATCAGAACCATACGATGGATAAACCAGTACCTGTCAAATGGTGTATTGTTAGCTGTGAAAAGTTTAGCATTATTGTTGAGAAGGATAATCGCTCGCTCTCTGTCTTGATCTTCTGCAACGATGTAAGAATATTGAGACATAGCTCGACAATCGTGGTTAAACTTCACGGTAAGAATTCTGTAGGGGTTCTCAACCTTTTGCACGGGGGTACCACCAAAGCATATTAATTATTAATACTATTATAAGCATTACGCGTCACCAACGGCAGCTCGCGTACCACAGGCTGATCTAGACTGACAGAAGAATAGTGTATTTTTGCTGGTTTCATCTATACTGACCCTTATGTAAGTAATCATACTTATTTAACTAAAAATTAAAAACTCATTTCAAAATACATTTACTTTATTATTTTAAAAAAAGCATAAATTAATATACGAATTGTATAAACATTTATCACAAATACACACACAAACACGACATAGGCTCATTTAAAAAAAACATATAAAGTAGTATATTGCGTTTTTTGTTCAAAGAAAATCTTCGTTGTTTTATTGGATACAACAAAGCGTTTTTCACTTGTCTTTTCTGATGTTGATGTTTTTTCCAGCATCGAGTACAAATTTAGAAGCATAGGTATCGTCCAGTCAATTTATTTAATCTCTGAAAAGATAAAAATTAAGAATACAATTAGTTTATGTCTTTTTATTTTAAAGGGTAACTAAGCTGAATCTGCAGTATTTACACAGCGCATAGTTCTAATACTCTTCCCACTTCTTACTATATATGTGCAAGTTCCTTTACGAAGACAAGTAAATTACAGGAAAACTCTCAAAGGGAGTGAATTGCTATAAATGAACATACAAATGTAGTATTTTAATATATAGAATATTAGGGGAATTTGTGGTAAACTTGGATAAGTAAGTAGTAGCTGATACCAAATGGAAATATCTTATATTCTTATAATTCCATATCCGAGTACGCCTCATTCTGAAACCACAAGCCTTTAAAGTTGTCGGCTTGCAATAGGTTTTTTTCTCATTCAGATTAAAGCAAAGCGCCTGAAATGTCCATCAACCCGATATACTAAGCTCTTCTACTGCTTGTCAATCACAATGGTCAATAGGGTCAAAATGGCGTCTAAAATATGGAATAGAAAAATAAAGACAAGTTTTTTTGAAAATTTGAACGAGAACTGGCAAATCTACACAAAATTTGGAATCGACTAGCGAAAACGACACGTTTCTATCATTTGTGGTTTTCGAGATCTCATTGTCGAAAGGACTGGCCACAAACATATAAACTGTTCTAGCATTTTAATATATCTATAGATTGGGATTGAGCATCTAACTTTTGGTTATTATTTGATTAATAAGTGAGTTTCTTTCATATAACATTACCCAAATCTAACCAATAAAGTTCATGGCCTTTCTTTGGTAAAGCAGCAATAAAATTATTAGATTTCTTATAAAGATATGGATGGTCTAAATGAAATAATGTTGATAGTAAAATTGTAAACTATTATCAAAGAAAGATAACTGAAACTCTTAAAAGTTCCGTGTTTTATTATCATGAGTGAAAGAGAGTTGGAGTTACATTGAAAGTTGTGTGATTCACTGTTATCAAAGGAAGGTAATGGGATTGTTAAAAATTTCTGTGTTTCATTGTTATAAATGGAAGAAAGTTGCATCTTGGGTTAAAGGCTCTGTGTTTTACTGTAATCAATGATAGGTAGTTGAATTCATATTAAAATCTCTTTGTTTTACTGTTATCAACGATAGATAGTTAAATTTATATTAATGGCTCTATTTTTACTGTTATCAACGACAGATATTTGAAATTGCATTAAAAGCTCTGTGTTCTACTGTTATCAATGATAGGTAGTTGAATTCATATTAAAATCTCTTTGTTTTACTGTTATCAACGATAGATAGTTAAATTTATATTAATAGCTCTATTTTTACTGTTATCAACGATAGATAGTTGAAATTGCATTAAAAGCCCTGTGTTTTACTGTTATCAATGATAGGAAGTTGAAATTATATTAAAAATTCTGGGCCTTATTCAGAGTCGTTCTGACGAATGATTAGTGCCATACTAAAGAGTTCGACTAACATATGTTTCCTGCAGTAGTCAGGCCTTTAGTATGACGTTAATATTACATCAAAACGACTCTGCATAAGGTGGTCTTGTTTTACTGTTATTAATGGTAGGAAGTTGGAATTATATTAAAAACTACGTGTTTTACTGTTAGAAATGAAATGTAGTTCAAAATCATGTTAAAAAGTGTATATTTTGCTGTTACCAATGAAAATTACAGCTTCTGTTGAAAAGTGTTGTATTTAACTTGGCGCTCGCGTGTAAGTCTTTGCGTTCTTAGTATAAAAATGGGAACTAAATATCAGGAAAATAATTAGCGCTATCTCTTGTGTTAATTGTTAACTAGAGAAAATCAGACAGGGCCAGCCAATCTAACCCAGTGCAATGGAATCATGTGCTTATTTTTCTGAGAAGGCAGTGTAAATGCCTCCACACGAGCGCCCGAAGGTTAACTGTAATAACTAAAAGTTATAGTGCTGCCAAAATGTCTTGAGCCGTGGCAAAAATGCGAACTAAAGCTCACACCCTCAACACACTGCTAAACGAGAGAGCCTTAGCCAAAGGAAATAAAATTCCTTCAGTCGATAGCAGCGCTTGGAAGGGAAGAATAGGTGTCAAGTCAATCTGGTACATCTTTAGCTGCAACTCATGTTAAAAGCTGTATTTTATTGTTATGAATGGAAGATAGTTAAAACTCGTGTTAAATACTAGTGTTTTACTGTTAGTTGACACCCGTTTTTAAAGCTGAACCTTTTCCATTATAACACATTTCGAGGTAAAGTTAAACGATACAAAACCCAGATGCACGACAGATATTAAAACATTGGTGTGCCAGCTTTCAAGTACTTGTTAAAATTATCACATAGATAGCAGCAGTATCAAAATAACTATACTTCGCAAACGTTCTTGAAAATCTTTTATGTTTCTTCTTTTGTAAACGTGCTTTTAAAAAGATAAAAATAAATAATTTTTCAATAAATACTTTTTTCAGTCTATCCATAATTAGTAGCCACTGTTTTGGTGTTTGTTTAGTTTTGGCGCATAACATTTTGGAAGATTTACAGATAAAATTCAATATTTTGCATGACAAAACATATTTGTAAAGAGTACCGGTAATGTCTTCAAGCATCAGAATTAAATACAAAGTAATACAATAGTGCTTTAGATTTAAAAGTGTAGGTTACTAGTGTAAAATCAATATAAATGCTTTACTTTGGATAAAATAAATTAGTGCATATGAGAAATGACTGTATTAGGTACTATTTTCCACAGTCGATATGTTTCTGCACAGTGTACAGAAGCTGTATTTTATGTTTACAAGTGGAGCGCTTCTAGTATGAAACCATAACAACTACTTTTAAAACTCATATCATTGCCAAACCCACTTGTTTTCACTATCCTCGCTTAGGGTTTATACACACTGTCGCTGACGCCTGCTCTCTTCGAACACACTTCCGTGTTACCACTCGGGCCCCCAGCTTCGCTCTACCGTAACTGTATTAGATAGCATTTGTGCTTTTGTGGCCACTTAGCACAGTTTGATGTTTTTTTTTTTTTTTGCACTGTAGCTTTTATGCCATAGACCGGACGGCGTATTTATACGCAAATAGTAAAAGAATTGTCATTTTTCAACAACTACTTCTGGTGGCCCCCTTGAATTTTATCTATGCCAAGAGAGACATTTTTATATCACCCAGCGCGAATCATTTTTCAACAACTACTTCTGGTGGCCCCCTTGAATTTTATCTATGCCAAGTGAGACATTTTTATGTCACCCAGCGCGAATCATTTAGAAGACAATTGTCATTTCTCACGAATTATTTCGAGTGGTGTGCCAAAAATAAACCTGCACGATTGTTTCTTTGTTTTTACACGAATGCAATCTGTACAACTGTATAAAATATTTGAATTACGTACACCACTACTTAATCCTTCTCCATATCTATTATCTGTGGTACTACTAGTTCTTAATTATAATACTAAGTAGCAATACTAGTTACTAACAAAAAGTGAATTTCGTGCCATATTGTGAAAGTACAACAAAGTACACGTCTCGGGGCTACAGGTAGAGGTTTATGCTTGTTGGAATAAGTGGGATGATTGCCATTACGAGTATTGCAAACAGAAGGTTGATTTAGTAATGGGCAATTTTTAACTTTATGAGGTCCTTTGCAGTGGAAACAAACTGTTGGAAGAGTGCACTTTCTTGTAAGATGAGAATTATGTTGCAAGCTATTTTCGCAGCGTATAGAGAGAGGTGGTGGCGTGCGAGAAAGTTCAACTCTATGATGACAGCGATAAATGAAAATCCCATTTTGAAGCAGATTATCGATGAGAGTTTTGTCGTCGGTGAGTAAACGAACCATGTATATTGAACCTGTGCCATTTTTCATGTGAATTACACAAGTAGGGTGTATGTCACCGGCGTTGAGTTCCTCTAAAATTTCTTGCTATGTGATCGCGGGATCGACATCATGCGTCACTACAGAAAGCAGTGAAGTACGCTTAGGTGGAGATGATGTTTTGTGACTCCAAGTCTGTAGTAACTGGATGTTTGTGTTGGTGCCAAACATGGCTGGACACATTCTATACAAATTAGGTGTTGGCAGAGATTAGAATTAGTTGTTTTAGGGATGATGCCGTTCTGAGTTCTGATAAATTGTAAATCCAGGCATGAGCAATATCGTACCACCTTAAAATAGAAAGATTTGATGTTATGCAAATTAAGTTCTAACATTGTAAAGATAATGTAGATTAGTCCCGAGTTTGAAGAAATTCCTTCCATAGGAGTTACAATGGATGTGTTGACGTCTGAATTAGAGGTTGATGAGCCGGATGTAGCTTTCGGCGGACTCCGTAAAGCCTCGGTAAAGGTAGAACGTGCAGCTGATTGTGAGTGTTCTCGATCTCTACGAGGCGAAACTTCGAAGTTTTGAGAAAAACATGTTTTTCGGTTTCAATTACGAATTTTTTTCTTGCCAAGGTTTTCGTGGTGGTTCCATATGAGTTGCTGGGAGATCTTAATATTTCCCCTTACTGGAAGATGCGATGTCCGGTATCCGAGGGATGGGTCGTCGTTAATGACTTCAGAAAAGTGAAGCCTTTCGTCTGTCGCTCCAAAATACATATAAAGTGGCATAGAACCTCCAAAAGGCGTAAAAAAAAAGGCACTTTGTCAATCTCCTTGTATTTATCTGAGAAGCAGGCCGGTAGCCAGCCCAAAAATGTAGTGGGGGGCGGCCGAAGTTAGGGGGGCCCGATCCAACCATATTATAGTTCATTTCAAGACTACCGTGAAAATTTTAGGGAGTCCAGCGAAAATTTAGGGGAGCCCGGCCCCCTAGACTCCCCTGGATACGGGCCTGCTCAAAAGTACGTATGAAATACCTCGAGAGGCCAGGCACGTAGCCAGGATTTCGTGAAGAAGGGGGGGTCCGTGACATGAAATCCTGTGGTCATCACAAAAGGTGCTCGATCACTCTAAACTATTTTATTGGAACATATATTGGTTCGTTTAGCCAGGATTTCGTAACGGGGGGGGGGGGAGTGACATGAAATTGTGAAGGCCCAGGAGCTCGATCAATCTAAACTACTTTACTATCAACATATATTGGTTTGTTAGGACAATAAAATGAGGATATGTTGGCAAGTATTTTAATAACAACCTATGAAGAAATTTCGAGCAAAATAATAATAAAAAAAAAGAGTATTGAAAAAGATTTTGCAATATTTACGTCCTTCTCCTGTTTATTCAAATGTAACAATTTTCCTTTCATTATGACCTCAATTATTATAAAATTTATATACTGAATACTGTCTTGTAAACTATCTTCTAATATAAATAAAATAAAGAGTTTGTTTGTGTGTTTGTCTGTCTGTGTGCGGCCTGGGGACCAGACGAGTGGACCGAGAGTTACCAAATTTTGGTCAGGGGTACCTTGGCCAGGCCCCAGATCAAGACGAAGCGTTTTTTTTTAAATTTCGAAACAGTGGGGTCTCAGGGGGGCGTTTACGGGAACCGGCTTATGAACCAGACAAATTGACAGAGAGTTACCAAATTTTAGTCCCGAATACCTTGGTCCAGGCTCCAGACCAGAGTTAAACGTTTTTGTCGAAATTCGAACCAGGGGAGTTTCAGGGGGGCGTTTACCGGGACATGTAAAAATAGTAGAAAATGTAGTAGTATTTATTTATTTATTTAACAATCACCAGATACAACTCAGAGGCCATTTTACATTGAATATCCAACAACATTAACAATGGAAAGGATTTGGGAAGGTATCGGTCAGGGCCTGTTTAGTAGGTGCCATCCTGGCATTTGCCTGGTAGGACTGAGGGAAACCCTGGAAAACCTCAATCAGGATGGTAGGTAGGCAGCGGGATTCGAAGCCACGACCTCCCGAATGCGAAGCCAACGCTCTACCACTTGAGCTATTAGTGTCGAATCCATATTTTCGCGGTCGCTGAAATCAATCGTGACACTTCCATTAGCGATGACTTGCAAGTATGTGGGCCGGGAGTCAGCAGGGGTTGGATACCGAGATATGTAAAAAATAGCCCGAAATGACCGATAGAAGTATCAAATCCATAGTTTTCACGGTCGCTGAGATCAATGGTGATACTCCCACAAGCGTTGACTTCCAAATACAGCAGCTGTGCGAAGCATGTGTATATTCAACTAGTTTTACAATATATGCGTTCCTTTCTCTGTTGAATCAAATGCTAACAGAACTTTCTTTCAACATATTTTTTTATTTTTCCGTCAACTACTGTCGGTTTCAAATGACAGGTTAAAGGAGCAACAGAAAATTGTCCTTGAAATAACATGTTTGATACTGCGAGGATGCGATGACGAAAAGTTATGATTAAAAATGTCCACGCTGTTACACAACAGCACTTATGCTTTCGGAAGCTTGAAATCTCCCTGACTAGTAGCGGGAATTCTGAGAATTCCATAACTTTTTTTGAAATTTCAAATTCCCTGACTCTTTCAGAATACCCGCTTACCTCGCCACCATATTGCAAGTAATACAAATCTCCTCATAAGAAAGAGTAAGCAAAAGCTTCCTGTAGTTTTCTTTTTAATTTTTAACGCTGATCTTTCTTTTTGTCATTTTATTTTGTTTTATCCTTGCTTAATTTTTTCATTTCTGGTCTCGAAGGGGGGGTCCGGAACCCCCCTCGGCTACATGCCTGGAGAGGGTCTACAATTTAACCAGAAAAATAATCGTTAATAAACGTTCATAAAACGTTCGTTATAATACAAACAAAAAGGAACAAGAAGATTTTCCGAATGTGCATGACTTTTCTTTCTTCTGCATTAAATTAGTGAATTTCTAAACACTATTCGCACAAATGAAAATTAATGAAGTACTGTATGTTTAAAAATAGAAAAAGAAATTATGTTTCATAAAATTGCAACGAGAGAGTTAAAAAACCATTTTTAATATAAGATGTTTTGCTTCAAAGTGTATATTAGTTTTTAATATTTAATAAGAAATATAAGAACAAATAATAAGCGCCATATCTTAGTGACAATTTTAACTATTAGCAAGTTGTGTTACCAGGATCTGTTCCAATACATAAGACTAGTCGCTGTATCGAATAACAAAACTATATGCTTAAGGTGAAGTCCTGGCGCTTAGGTTAACAAAAGATTTGTCAGATGGTGCGTATTTAGCTAGGTTATGCGTGATCAGTGCATCGATGCACAATGTAATTATTTCCAGCTTTCTAAACCGTATTGTGTTACACTTTTATTCATTGAAGTAGTTAACTTCCTCATCAAGTGCTGGTCAAGTTTGAAAATGTGGCTACGCTTGGAATCCAAATCAAGACCATGTGCACAAATCATAATCACTTGAATAAATTGAAACAGCATGAGGGGACTACTAAATATACCGTAAATTTCACAAATTTTTGATCGTTTAGTATTGGTATGTTTGAAGCGCCGGATAAGCTCAAGATTCTAGAAATTGTTCATAAATTTACTATTCTCTCCACAAGAACAAGTAAAACTTTTATATATATATATATATATATATATATATATATGTGTGTGTGGGATTTTTTTGGACAGTTTCTCGAAATGGGACAAAGGGGATTTTTGGAAAAAAAAAATTGGCGGAATTTATGGGATTTTTCATGTATATCTACTCCATATATGCCAACAAAATTGTCTATGAGCGAGAAGTAGACAAATGACCCCTCAGTAATGTTGAAATTAATGCTAATTGTCAAATTTTGTTAGTATAAAAGACATGTTAGTGTTGAAGTGAACTTACGATTACGACTTACGATTTTTTTTTAAAAAAAAGTGCCAAGGAACGTTGAATTGTACTCTGGTATTTAAAAAAATACAAAAAGAAAAATGAGAGAAAGAACGGAATTATTAGAAAAGGGTGAAACGAGAATAATCAAACTTCCAAATCGTTCCGTGCGAAATGACTAAAGAACGAACTTTATCTGTTTACTTATACGTTCAGTAGAAGATAATGGCACAAAAGCGTGATAGGGAATACTGAGTTCATAACCACATGTACTTATATTCATCACAATTTTTAATTGTCTCTTTCAATTAACGAAAATACTTGTTCATAAACTGTTTGATGAACGTAAATGATCGGATTTTTTTTTTTTTAAATAATACACTCATATATTGAAGAAAATGACTCATATACACATAATTTTATTGCCATGCTTTATAAGTTTAGAGAATTTTGTTATTAGTGTAACGTGGAAAATTCAAGAGAAAAACGGGAATTTCTGCCTCTCGAGATGGGATTTTATAACGTTTCAGGTTGGCATCATTGATTGTCATAGTATGAATTAAAGTTCCTCGTGTGTAAATAGACGTCGTAGATATAGACAAGGGCGCCAATCCTGGGGGACCGAGGGGACCCCCCATAGCTCATGTGGGCCCGCTATTGTATTTATGAATATACAATTTTTGGCATAATTTGTGTGCAATTTGTCTTAAAATCTTCATATATCTACCTTCTGCATCTGAACGCCCCCCCCCCCCAATTTACAGAGAAATCGACGCCCTTGGATATAGAGCATTTGTTACTCTTGCTGTTAAACTGACTGGCCTAGAAAGAACTGTATTCTAAAGGATGCTATAGAACGGATGATAGAAGAAAGAAGAGGAGAAAAGAGACCATAATTAATCAGGTGAACGAAATTAAAATAGAAACTTTTTAGGACAAGAAGGGATTATTAGGAAACTGTGCATGGAAGCTCCTCAGTGATTCGCCAACATAAGCACCAATCTTTAACGGAAACTTACACAAAAGCCAGTGGTTTGATTTTCGGCTTTTAGGAAAACTGAAATGGGTTTTTGAAAACTGGTTCAGTTTTATTCCAAAAATGGTTTCAAGTTTAAAAGGTTTGGTTTCTTATCTAAAACGTCTTTCCTTTGGTTAACTTGTTTGGAACAGAGTATTACGAGGGAGGATCAGAAACTAAAGTTACAACGCCCATATTTCTGGAGTTTCGTCTGTTATAGAGGAATGAGGAATGTGCGGTGATTTTAATACATGGAGTAGACAACTGTGCAGAGTTTCAACTACCTGCCACCTCGGCGCTAGTTGCAGGTAAACACAAATGGCGGCATTTGAAAAACTGGTCTCACGAGCAAGTCCGCTCAGTTATTCGATTTTGTGGGCGAAACATGTAACTGCGGCTGAAATTCACCGGCAGCTGGTACAGATTTAATCTCGAAGCGTGTCGCAGAATGATGTCGAAAGTTTAAGTTTGCGGCTGGCAGACAAAACGTCACCGACGTGAAACACAGTGGCCGACCCAGGACGTCATCAACAGATTTGAACAAAGCTCCCTACAGCCCTGAGCTTACTCCAAGCTACTTTCACCTGTTCCCGCACTTGACGGGGCACCTAGGAGGCCATCGCTTCGTTTCAGACGAGGAGGTGAAACACTTCGTGACAACGTGGTTGAACATGCAAGAACAGGATTTTTTACCAGGAGAGAATCTTTAAAGTCATTCCACGATGCAACAAGTCCTTCAACCGCTACGGAGACTATATCGAAAAATAACCTAACATATGTACTATCTGTTGGCTGTATTGCTTGTATGAAATAATACATACACGTTTCACTGCAGGCTTTGTAACATCACTTTCCGATCACTCCTTCTATAAAAACAGATATTGGCTTCAAAGAAAAATCGCACTGGTTTCAGTAAAGAAACAAAAAAAAAACTTATTTGGAGAGAAGGGAATCCGGTTTTGATCAAAAATCAAACCGGTTTTGGAGAAAATAGAAATGTTAGTTTTTTTTTTTTTTTTTTTTTTTTTTTTTTTTTTTTTTTTTTACAAACCAATTTCTGTTGTTCAACCGGTTTTGCTCATTACTAATACTGATAAAATAGATCACAACGTCTTGATTATTTTATGAGACCCAATAGACAAATTGGTTTCCAAACTGGGGGACTTTACCTTCGAATGCGTGAAAAACTATCAAGGGAGCATGTACTACTGAAAAAAGAAGAATGAACTATGAAATTATTTTTTAACTGCAAACGCGTCAGCTTTATTCATGTATTTATTTAAATAGCATGAGTACTTTAACTTTGCATTTAAATAAACTCAAATTAAATACGTATTGAAAAATATGTTTTTCATATCAAATGTGTTCAACAACATTCGTCAAATGAAAGAGACCTTTCTTTTCATTCTGCATTGACCGGGAAAGTTAGTGTGCCATTGAGATATTATATACGTTCTTTCTAGATTGCAACACCCAGACAAAAGAACGGATCGCCCCAAGTATCTGCAAGAGCTATAGCACAAATGACGCGAAATATGTACGCGATCCAGTGTTACAGTCAAACAAGTTAAATTTCAAATCGTAAGTTACTGTTTTGTACTGAGGCTAATGAACCAAGAAAAGGTAAATGTAGTTTGAAACAAGCTGAATTGGTAATCTTGGCCTTATTAATAATACAGACAACAAATAGTTTAAATTTATTAGCTGCCTATGTTTCGGAGAAAATGCAATTGCTCTCTTATTCTCGAGAGCGTGTCTGTGCAAAATCATCGTCCGCTTATGACATCTGTAAAACCACCAAATGTACTCACCCGCACCATTTGTAATATGGGAAAGAGTTTTTAACCCTGATGAGAACAATGTCTATGTAACCCAAAGTTATATAATTTTTAATATGGACACCAGAGTGTGCATGAATCTTTTAGTAAATTCCTATTTTCTTCCACTACATTTTTTGTCTTCTAAAGCTTTTTCTTCACCATAATTCAATTTCTCATATATAATGCACTCCTTAGTTTATAACTAACAAACCTTTGATCTTAAGCAAAATATTTCACTTCATTTGTAATTCATCTCACGTAAATGTTTCAAGTCAGGATATTGTTTTAAAATGTCACATCCTACTTGTGAATGAAGATTAATACTATTTTTTTTGAGGACTCCTAATATAGTAGAGAATAAAATTCTTTTTGAGCGGCTCGGGAAAACATACTGGTATGTCACATTTTTTTAGTACATTGGAAAAGAAGGTTCAGTATTCCTATGCAGTTCAATACAGTGATTGTACCAAATATGCTTCTCCTGTCATTAAACTACATATATGCTATTTTATGTTTTAATCCCAACCCATTCCAATTAATGATTCAATTTCACGGTACCATTATGTATGCCGAGCCACTCATTCGCTTTTGTACTTACTTAGGAAATGCAATGGCGTCCTTGACCTGAACAGAACTGGATGAACTTGCAAATGATGAACTTGATTCATCATCTCCTTGTCTAACAACAAGAGAGTCTGCTGTTCCTGTTGTTTTCCCATCGTCAGACACAACCTTATGGGACACCGCGATGCCACTTACTCCATCCTTGCCACCAGCGGAACCTGTACGGACGTCAATGAGACCAGTGCCACCATGGTACCCGCCAGCATATTCTTCTGGGCCATCGAATCCACTATGGGTACCACCGGCAGATCCTACGAAAACGGGTCCTGGCTTTTGAGGAACATAATTTGGACCATGCAACACACCTCCGGGGCCACCGAATTGGTTTGATGAAGAAGCTGTTGCAGCATTACTATTTGAACTGGATGAGCCTCCTTGAAACCCAAACCCAGGGCCTTGGACTTCATGAACTGGTCTGATTCCTCCGGTAGTCAAAGGCAGAACACCATGATGACCACCACCGAATCCTGAAGATTGACTACTACTTTGAGATGCCGCATTACTTGATGATCCGGAAATAGATGGAGATCCAGCACCAAACACAAAACCACCATTAACAGGGCCTGGACCAAAAGTTTGGGGACCACCAAATCCGCCGCCACTGTTTGAGTTGAAACTCTGACTATTAGCATTGGCTGAAGATCCTGAAGCTCCTCCGAAGTTGCTGTTAAAGCTTTGACTTGCAGCGTTGCTTGCCGAAGAACCTGATCCGAAACCATTCGAACCGAAGTTTTGAGTTGCAGCATTACTAGAAGATCCAGAAATGCCTCCTCCGAAAGCATTATTGTTTGTGAATGATTGGGCAGCAGCATTGCTAGAGCCTCCACCTAATCCACCTCCAAATCCTCCTCCGAAGCCGTTGTTGTCTGTACTGAAGGTTTGACTAGCTGCGTTGCTTGAGGACCCACCAACTCCACCAAATCCTCCTCCAAAACCAGCACCGTTGCTATTGAATGAGGCAGCATTACTTGAAGCACCCCCAATTCCACTGTTGAAACCGCCGTTCACGTTGAATGTTTGGCTTTGGGCATTGCTAGAGGATGATCCACCGCCAAACCCACCGTTGAAAGATTGACTAGCAGCATTGCTTGCGGAACCACCAACACCGCCGAGACCAAAATTGTGATTACCAGCATTGCCGATAGTTCCAGGTCCTCCGGAAGAAGCAAAACTTTGGCTGGCAGCATTGCTAACTGAGGAACCACCGCCTCCATGATGAGCAGGACCAACGAATCCTCCTCCAAACCCAGGACCGCCAGATGATGCTATTGCAGGACCACCACCGAATCCTCCATGACTGCCAGCACTGCTGGATCCATGAGAAAGCCCTCCACCAATACTAAATCCAGGTAATCTTATACCACCGCCAAAATTGAATGTTTGACTCTGGGCATCACTTCCGCCAAAACCACCTCCATGGAAAGGTTTGTGGTGATGATAGTGTCCACCGCCAAGAGCAGGCTTAATGAAGTTATGCGTTTCCTTGAGGATATGACCTGCAACATGACTCAAGAGTCCAAAACGTTCTTGAATACCACCTTCCTCTGGAACAGAGTCAGTACTGTCTTCAACCGTATTTGTCAGCGTTGTTGCACCATCTTCAGCCGAAGATGGTTCCGTGACAGATATGGGTTGTTCTTCGTGAGACTCTTCAGCTGTTTGAACCGGTAAAGCTTCATCTTCCTTGCCCTGACCATTGGGTTCTTTATCTTCTTTGGTTTCATCTAAAAACACTACGATGTCCTCTTCAGTTTGGCCTCGCTTTGTTCGATGTCCACTAACTTCAATTAGAGCTGGGTATTCATACAGAACCAACACTTCTGGAAAGAAAAAGAAGACGAAAATTGTGTATTCGTTTGATAATTCTAAGGACAAATTATACGTATTATTAACTATATTATTTACTGAATACGTTTTAGGACTTAAGGCATTAAAACCGAAATAAACCAGAGTTTTTTTTTTCCTTCTATTTAAGAACTATCATAAAGCCGAGAAAATCTTTTTCTTGTAGAAATAGTAGAAATAAAAATAATGCTTTACGATAATCAGGCCACCTATTAAAATGAAGCTGATCCTGGAGTAGATTCCCAACAAGTTTTTTTTTCTGTCATGACATTACCAAGATGGTACACAGCAAAAAAAAAAAAAAAAAAAAAAAAAAAAAGAGAGAGAGAGAGAGATGTTAAAACAACACAAAATGACTGTCGCTTTAGCGCGTTATTTGTGTGTTAATATAACACATAAGATTTTTTTTTTTTTTTTTTGAATGGAGAAGAGAGAAATGGCTTCTTATAAGGATGATGGTTTTCAAAAACTTTATTACTTCTCCAGCCTCTCAGAGGGTTACGCCCTCTCTTTGGCATGTGGTTCTCTAAACAAAAATACAATTTGGAAAATAATTTGTTGGGCTAAGGGAAATTTGGGTAATGTCATCAGTTGATCATTTATTTTCCATAATTTATGTAATTAAACATGTCTTTATTATAAAGTACACTAGAACAGGCTGTGAAATGGAGGTGCGAAAAGTGAAATATAATGAATTTTATATATAAGAAAAGGATAAATACTGTGTTATAAGATAAAGAGTGAAATATAAATTGAAAAATAAGTGCAAAATGTGCGATAAGACAAAACTGTGCGATAATTGTGGCGGTGAGCAAAACAAAAGATAATGATGATGTAATATGAGATGAAGTGCCATCACATCACAAACACAAAGAAGTTAGTAAGACAGATGTAGGTTAAATCTTCTGTCCCGGGGCGACTCGGGACTAATGATCACAAGGGGAAGCCCTAGTTAGTTGTGAGGATGTCTGTGCTAAGATGGAAAAACATGAGGAATATGAGCATGGATGATATAAATGGCATAGATGTCGCGTTCTGCTACTGTGAGGTTTGCATGGCGGACATATAATGAAATGAGTATATTCAGAGGGGTATGCTTGTAACGATATGCGGCATCAGTGAGAGCATCCGTTCGAAGAATATCCAAGAAAAGTGGATGACCCATTTCTATGCGAGATGTAATGTACCGATTACGAAGTTGTGCAATATGCTCTGTGATCTTCGGAAAGTTGATGTATTCATACGTGAGCCACGTAGGATACGGAAGTTTAAGTCGGTGGGCTAGACGAATAGCGTGACGCTCCAATATGCAAAGTTTTTCGTAGAAGGAAACAGAGGCATTGCACCAGGCAGTATGTCCAAAGGTGAGAATAGGACGGAGAAACATCTTGTAAGTATGGAGTAGAACATCGGGTTTGAGGCCCCACGTAGTACCCGTGAGACGACGTAGAAGATTTAAACGAGTAGTTGCCTTAGTTTTGAGTTTTTGCAGGTGTGCACTCCAAGTTAGTTTGGAATCAAAAACAACGCCCAAGTACGTAGCAGTGCTGGTAGTGCGTATTTGGTATCCATCAACTGTTATTCGTAGCAGTTTCGGGTTACGGTAGACTCTGGAACGTCTATGAGGTGGTATGAAAACCAGTGCTTGCGTTTTGTCGTTGTTAATGGTTAAATGCCATTTCTTGCACCAAGTGATGAAATTATCCAGAGTTGCCTGGAGTACAGCGCTGATTTGATGGATAGTGTTACCAAGTGCAAGAAAAGCTGTGTCGTCTGCATATTGGAAAGTAAATACATTACGTGGTACTGTTGGAATGTCAGAAGCATAAAGAATATACAATAATGGACTTAGAGCCGACCCCTGTGGAACTCCAGTAAGCGGAAGTATTGGCCAGGAGAGTGCTTTACCAACTGTGACATATGCAATGCGATTTGTAATGAACGAGTAAATAAGCCTGAGATAGCATGTGGGAAGTTTGAATGACTGTAGTTTTGTAATAAGACCATAGTGCCATACCTTATCGAAAGCCTTTTCCAAATCCATAAGAATGAGGCATGATGGAAACCCTTTGTTAAACTGATTTGTAATAATGGTGCTGAGACGAAGAAGCTGGTCATTTATGGAAAAACGGGGCCGAAAACCTGCTTGGTGGATTGGCAGTAGAATAGTAGTTTCAAGATACTTATGAAGTCGAGAGACAAGAATTTTTTCCAGAACCTTGCTAAATACTGATGTGAGTTGGATTGGTCTGTAAGAGCACACAGAATGGGCAGGCTTATTTGGTTTTGGAAACATACAAATTTTAGAGATTTTCCACTCTGAAGGATAGAATCCAGTTTGGAGTATGAAATTATATATTGTAGTCAGTATCAGGAGAAATGAGTATGGCGCTTCTTTGATGTGTCTATAAGAGATGTTGTCAATCCCAGGTGCTGTGTTCCTTTTCCGTTTTAGAGCCAATTGGATTTCGTCGGTAGTAATAGGTGTAGTGAGTGGGTGTTCCGGGTCAATCACATGTTCTGTGGAAGGTTGCAGTGCAGGAATACAAGACAGATCTGTCCGTTCAGAGCGTTTAGAGGCAGCTGTTGGCGTAAAAACGGTCTGTAGTTGTGTAGCAAAGGCGTTGGCTTTTTCTTCGTCAGAAAACAGAGGAATGTCATCTGCAACTAACGGGTAGGTTATCGTGGTGGTTTTGCCAGTAAGTTGATGAAAACGCTTCCAGTAGCGAGAAGGGTGTGCTTCCTCGGATAAAGTGTTACAGGTCTTGATCCAATTACGGCGTTTATAAGCGACAAGATAGTTATGAACAGCTCTTTGCCATTGGCGATGTTGATGAAGACATGCTTCATTCCCGGTTCGATAATATTCTCGAAGATGCTGTCGGGCTTTCTGGATGAGCGTAAGATATGTCGGTGGTAAAGCCGGTTTGTGGGAATGCACTTGTTGCATCGGGATATTCTGATTGGCACTGGTTTGAATTGCCGTAGTAATAGCTGCAAGACAGGTAGAAAGTTCGGTTTCAGTTTTTGGAGGCGTAATGCTAGAAACTGAATGTTCCAAGTCGTCCCGAAAATGAGCCCAGTTTGCCTTATCATACCTCGGAACCCGACGAGGTGTAAGTATAGGACGTGGGGGTTTTCCTCGAGTTAATGTTAATTTAACTGGGTGGTGATCACTTCCGATGGAATCTAGAACTGCAAGCTGACAGTCATTAAGAAGATTGATAGAGGTGATGACGACATCTGGTGTAGTCTGGCTGATAGGTCTGGTATGTGCAGGAAGAACATGAAGATAAAGCTGAAGATTATTAGTTATGTACTCGTGAAACTCTGTTTTTTCGCGATCAGTACGACTATGAATATTAATATCCGCCATGATGAGAATATTCCGATGGTTAGTGGCTATGTAACGGAAATATTCTAATGGTATAGGTTGTCGTGGTCGAATGTATATCGTACTGAAATTGATTATGATCGATGGAAAGTATAAAGTGACTAACAGGTATTCCGGGAGATGCCCTAAAGCTTGCGGAGTATATGTGCGAACTGGATATTTTGGAAAATATCCGATTGCAACTCCCCCTTGGGCACGAGCAGCTTGATCTTGAAAGTCGCAGCGTTGTAATTGATATCCTGGAATACGAGCACATACAGTCGGCTTCAAAGCGGTTTCATTTAGAGCAAAAGCACTAATATGCTCCTCTAATAACAGAGTTTCAAGTAATAGTTTATGTTGCTTAAAGGATCGAATATTGACAAATAAAAAACTAATCCCCATTATGAAGAAGACGGTGTATATGGTTTTAAACCGTGGTTTCCAGCGATCCAATATGAAAATGAACATAATTATTAGAATAAGTGGCATGAAGATTAATGTTAAAAAGTGATTTGGCTGCAGAAATGATATGTTGTATGACATGAGCTCGCTGAAACGGAAATATGTTTTGCAGTACTAGACTAACATAGCGTATAAGATCTTCAACTGTGAGCGAGGGTAATACTGATTGTGTAGGTGGTGTAGTTTTGTCTGCTGTTTTCAATGGAACAGTAAGTTCTGGATGCTCAGGCGTAGGTGCTGGTTTAGCCTTACACCGATAGCTATAGGTGGGGTGAAGCCCACTGCCACATGTATTGCATTTAGGTGGTCCTTGTAAATTGGGGCAAGTTTTGGTTTCATGAAGGCCGGAGCAGTAACCACATTTAGGTTGATTACGACAATTGCCCGTAGTGTGGTCGTTGTACAGCTGACACTTTTCGCACCGGATTGGCAGCGGACCCTGAGTTTTAGATGGTTCGACGCGATGAATTTTCTTATAGATAGGTGCTCCAAATCTGAGAAGATAGTCGATAGTATCTTGCCGCTGCGATAGAACTCTTACCATATATGTAGGACCAGTGTTATTTCGAATGCGAATACATTTGTCCACTGTAATGCCTTCTTGTGCTAATTCCTCTTGAATTTCGGCGTCAGTTAGATCAGGAGAGACACCCCTTATGACTACCGACAGAAACGGAGGTTTTCTAGGGGGTGGCTGTTGTTTGGGTCGCTTGTCCGTGAGTTTAGTGAGTTTCGCGTTCTTACCAAAAATTTCATAAGAAGCTTTATTACGGATTGTAATTCCAAAATTTGGATCATTAGATTTTAAGATGTAGCCATTTTTGGTTTTAACGATTTGTACTAGGGTATCTCGAACCCGAGGAACATACTTAGCAATTTGTAGAAATATCATTTTAGGGTTTGTGTACTTAGTGTCATAATCAGTAAGTATGAAATGGAAAAGAGAAGCGTGAGTTGATGAAACTGCAGTAGATACACCAGAATTTTGTCGTTCAACCTCGATATCCATGGATGTTATTGGTGAGCGAGACCGGATGCGTTTCGCGGATTGCGTAGATTCGTTTGATGGATGTCTGTCTCTAGATGCACTGATCGGTTCATGGCCCCAAGAAAAATGCCGAGTGCGTGTGGATGGTTGTGCTATTGAAGTGCTGGGAATTGGAGATAAAGATGGTAAGCCAGAATGTCTGCCTAGATTCGTCTGTCCAGTGGTATTGCCTGAGTCCGCCATCGTAGATACGTAGTCTAGGGCCGAAGCCCAAATGAAGATGAAGATGAAAGAAAGAATGATAAGATGAGGTTCAAAAAGCAAGCTGCCCTCCGAAAGTGAAGACTTTCGTCAACCCTCTAAATGCAGTACGTGTGCTTTGCTCACAAATGCGTATTGCAACACTTGATCCTCGCTCGCACATTAACTCACATAAGAGAGGTTAGGCCTCTTGATTCAGTATGAACACATAAGACATCGCCTTTCGAGCATATCAGAACTAACTAGTAATTGTCAGTGAGAATTTCCATTGGATTTTACGCTTGCAACGAGCAAACCTTCACACCGTATAATTGACATTTATACCAAGTATCGAATAACGTAATATGTTTTGCTGTAATTGGTCCCCAAAATAGTTTTGTAAGCCTATGAATGGTTTGACAATAGTTACATGAGTCGCAGTTATGCCATCTGTTGTTCTTATATCCTAGGAATAAGAAAAAACAGATAAGAACAAACGATGGCAGCACTGCTACTCATGGAACTGTTGTCGGACAATTCGTAGGTTTACAAAACTATTTTCGTGACCGATTACAGAAAATACGTTACTCGTTACTTGGCACAAATGCCAAATATACTGCGTAAAGGTTTGCTTATAGCAAACTATAAAATCCATTGGAAATTCTCACTGACAATTACTAGTTGCTTCCTGATATGCTCGAAATGCGATGTCCTGGTGTTAGTCATTCTAACACTTCAATTTTTGTTATGTAATATTGTTAATGAAATATGTCCAAAAATTAACATTAAATCTTAAATTTTATTTTTTACTTAACTATAATAGTGTTTAAAGATGAGACACAAATGGATAAGATAGATCACATTGAACTAAACTAAAAAGATATGTTTGAAAGTAAATTCAAATGCGCAGTTTTCGAGATAAATGTTTATGGGACTAAAACGTATATCGTTCATTTCCCAATAATAATTTATAGTTCTTATTCTGCTGGACACATTATTTACTGCACAGTATTTATTATTACAAGCATATACAAGGTTCCCGAGAAGTCCCTAATAAATGAAGTGAAATCTTTAAGTTTTATGTACCACGATTATGCCGACTACACTAAAGGAGACAGTGATGATAAATGAATGAAGAGAGTTGGGGGAAACGGAAAACTCCGAGAATATCCACGCACACGGTGTTTGTCTACTATGAAACTAACTTGGCGCGAGCTGCGATCGACCCAAGGACCCCTGCACCAGAGGTGAAGGCTCTACCACTGAGCCATCGTGGTACTAAGTCTATAACAAAATTCAAATGAAGTATTTATAATATCAAATAAGACACCGTAAGACAAAGAAATCACAGCAGTTGACATGACTGCGCTCCATATCTAAGCAAAGCTGTCATCTCTCCGCGGTGCTCAGGAACACACGCTGCAACATTGCTGGGGTAATTCTACGCACCGATGTCGAAATGCGACTGCTTTGTATGTTATGTAGTCACATCAAGAGGCACGTGTACAAGGCGAAGATTAAGGATTTGGAGAACCTGCGTGAAAGCATTTCGGCATCGGTGCGTGCAATTACTCCAGCAATATTGCAGCGTGTGTTTAACTGCTCCGCGGAGAGATGGCAACTCAACTTGGATATAGAGCATGGACATGGACATGTCGAACCGCTGTAATTTTCGTTGACACGGTGTCTTCCTTGATGTTATTAATACTTCATTTGAATTGAAATGCTGCTTCCCAGAAATGGTTAGAGACTTCTAGGGTATCCTGTATTTACTGTTATTTGTGTTTTAATAATGGTAGCCTATACACTAGAAGCGGATCTAGGAGGTAAAAAAAAGGGGGGGGGAACCATAACCCAGACTATGATAGGTATATTATGAGTTTACTATAAACCTTCAAAAATATATAAATAATAGCTTAAATTAGTTTTGTCACTCAGAAAACTGGGAGGCCTAGGTCCTCCCGACCCCAAGCTAGATCCGCCACTGGTATACACAGTCCTAACATGGATGCACATTCTCTTAGCAACTCGCAATAACAACGCAAGTACTACTGGTGACTTTTGCATTACAAGCTCATTGTGATAGTGTTTTGTTTCACGCTTATCAAATTTAAGTTGTAAGAAATACAGGAAATGTAAATATCCAAACAACTAATTTGCTAGTAAAACTATTAAAATTAGGAATCAGATTTCTGGTCTTTCGGCACCTATGGCCATGTTAGACGATCACTAGGATTAGGATTAGAATTAGATTTCTGGACTTTCGGCATTTATTAGACCGTCACTAGGATTAGGATTAGAATTAGATTTCTGGACTTTCGGCATTTATTAGACCGTCACTAGGATTAGGATTACGAATTCGATTTTTGGGCTTTCGGCATTTATTAGACCGTCACTAGAATTAGGATTAGGAATTAGATTTCTGAGCTTTCGGCATTTATTAGACCGTCACTAGGATTAGGATTAGGAATTAGATTTCTGGGCTTTCGGCATGTATTTGACCGTCACTAGGATTAGGATTAGGAATTAGATTTCTGGGCTTTCGGCATCTATAGCCATGTTAGACCCTCAATAGAATTAGGATTAGGAATTAGATTTCTGGGCTTTCGGCAATTATTAGACCGTCACTACAATTAGGATTAGGAATTAGATTTCTGGGCTCTCGGCATTTATTAGACAGTCACTAGGAATAGGATTAGGAATTAGATTTCTGGTCTTTCGGCATTTATTAGACCGTCACTAGGATTAGGAATTAGATTTCTGGGCTTTCGGCATCTATGGCCATGTTAGACTGTAAATAGAATTAGGATTAGGAATTGGATTTCTGGGCTTTTGCCATTTATTAGACCGTCACTAGAATTAGGATTAGGAATTCGATTTCTGGGCTTTCGGCATTTATTAGAACGTCACTAGGATTAGGAATTAGATTTCTGGGCTCTCGGCATTTATTAGACAGTCACTAGGATTATGATTAGGATTAGGAACTAGATTTCTGGTCTTTCGGCATTTATTAGACCGTCACTAGGATTAGGATTAGGAATTCGATTTCTGGACTTTCGGCATCTATGACCACGTTAGTCCGTTAGTTATAAGGGATGACGTTCCTCGGCGATCACACTGCCCGGGGAATTGGGGAGGAAGAAATGATTGGGGAAGAAAGGGAAAGATCTGGGACCAGTATGTTAAGTACCATCCCGGCATTTGCCTGGTGGGAATGAGGAAAATCTCAGGAAAAACCTCACTTACATGGCTGGCCTGAAAAAAACAGTTACACTTTTTTTTGGAATCGAACTCGGAACTGTTCCTACAAAAGGCGAGAGCGTTCGAGATTACACAACGCGGGGCCACCTGACGGTAAAAGTAATTAAAGTCATCTGCAGAACAACATTTGAACAGAAATAACTAACTAACTGTATGGCCTATGGAACCCGGAGGTTCAATGCCGCGTTCACAAAAGCTCTCCACTGACTTCTATCCTCAGTTAACTGCATCCAGTTTCTACTTTGTATTCCAATCTCTGCGAGATCCATTTTAATATTGCCCTCCCATCTGCGCCTAGGTCTTCCTAATGGTCGTTTTCCGATTGGTCTTCCAGTCCAGACTTTGAAAGCGTTTCTACTTTCTTCCATTCTAGCTACATGACCCGCCCACCTAAGCCTCCTAGACTTGATGACCCTAACAATGTAGGGTAAACCGTATAAATTATGTAGTTCCTCATTATGAAGTTTCCGCCATTCTCCATTCCCGTTCCTCTTAGGTCCGAATATTCGTCTCAGGATCTTGTTCTCAAATACTTTCAGTCTATGTTCTTCCCTCAGAGTAAGTGACCATGTTTCGCAACCATAGAACAACAGGCATGATTATCGTTTTGTATATTTTAAGTTTCAAATTTCTCGACAGAATTCGCGACGACAAGAGATTTTGAACCGAATAGTAACACGAATTCCCTGCTTTTAGTCGACATTTAATTTCTCCGTGAATATGATTTTCGTCTGTTAATATTGATCCTAGATATTTGAAACCATCCACTTTATCAAAAGTATTATTTAATATTTTAACGCATCCATAATTTGCTGTATTCCGGTCCCGACGCACTTCCATGTATTTAGTTTTCTCTGCATTTACTTCTAAACCCATGTTCCTGCAAGCGTTTAATAAGATCTCTGCATTTCTTTCTATTGTTCTCCTATCATCCCCTATTAAATTTACATTATCAGCATATGCTATAACCTGGTGAATACCGTTCAACTCTAGGCCCTGGTTGCTATCTTTGATTTTCCTTATAGCGCATTCCAGAACGAAGTTAAATAATAATGGCGACAACGCATCTCCTTGTTTCAGGCCATTTTCGATGTGAAAGCTCGTGGACAAAAATTTTCCTACCCGGACTTTACTTTGGGATTCATTTAAACATATCTTAATTAATCTAATTAGCTTTCTCGGTATTCCAAGTTCTGTAAGAACGTTGTATAATGTTTCTCTCCTAACCGATTCGTACACCTTTCTAAAATCAATAAACAGTTGATGTACCGGGGTATTGTATTCCCACTTTTTTTCGAGTATTTGGCGAATGGTAAATATTTGGTCGATAGTTGATTGATTTCGTCTAAATCCGCACTGATAATCTCCAATAATTTGATCTGCGTATGGGGTCAGTCTTGCTAATATAATATTTGAAAGGATTTTATAGGATGTTGACAGAAGAGAAATGCCTCGATAATTATTACAGTCAGTTTTGTCGCCTTTCTTGTGAATTGGAACAATGATTGATTCTTTCCACTCTTGTGGCAGTTCTTCCTTGTTCCAGATAAGGAGAATGAGTTTGTGTATCTTGTTCCACAATTTTTCGCCTCCAGCTAAAATTAACTCAGTCGGAATTTCATCTACACCCGGAGATTTGTGTTTCTTTACTTTCTTTATAGCGGTTTCTACTTCTATTCAGTTGGGTTCTGGAATATACGGTTTTGCGGTGTGTATCTCCTTTTCTTCACGAACACTAGTTTTTGGTTGCGTGTTAAGCAAATCAAAGAAATCTTTCCACCTATTTAAGATGCTATCCGTGTCAGTGAGAACTGTACCGTCAGATTTCTTTAATATATAAGCACGAGGTTGATAGCCTTTCTTAAATTCGTTGATTCCCTTATACATGCCCCGGATGTTTTTATTTTTACTATTATCTTCAAGTTCCTTAATTTTAGCTTTCGGAAAATCGCGTTTCTTTGTTCTAAAAGTTTTGGAAGTTTCCCGCATGATATCTGCGAAATTTTGTGTAGTTATTTGATTTGGATTTTGTAGCCAGCGTAATTTTGCCTCTTTTCTCTTCTTTGCTAGTTTAATGCATTCCTGGTCGAACCATGGTTTGTTCCTACGTATTTCCGCGTGTCCCAATTTTTCTTTTGCTGACATTTTAATGCTATCTCTAATTTCAATCCAGGTAGGCTATATAATATGGAGTACATAAACTTCACATAACACTAACAAAGAAGATGAGACAATGGCTACGTGATAGAACGTTTACCTCTGGTGCTTAGGTTCCTTTGTTCGGTCCCTAGTCAAGTAAGTTTTTGGTGAACAATATCGTATTCATGGGTTTTCTCTCGTTTCCTCCCACTTTCTTATTCCACCACTTGTTTCATCATCATTCACTTGCCTTAATCATCAGTCTCTCTTAGCCTAAAGAACATATACGTGGGACGTTCAACTGAAATATGTCATTTCAAATTAGCATACACGCTGAGTTAATTTAGTATGCATTCTATTGATGGATATCTAGGTGAACCGCTTATTATTTTTTTTTTCGCAGAAGATGTTCCAAATTTTATAATTTTTTTAATTTGTTACTTTTGTTCTACGTTGAAGGTAAAAGTGTGTAAAAGCAAATATTATTAAAATTACACAAAATTTAGGCTCAAAATAGGCACTTGAAAATTGCCGATGTTAAAACCACGAGTATACTCGTTCAAGATATAAACAAACATTTTATTGTTAGTGTTACCTTTTGAAGACTTAATAGTGTAAATAAAGTTAAAACGAATGTTTACAACATATTGTATACAGTTTGTTTAATTTATTGAAATATTGGGTGATGAATATTTAGGATGAAACTTTCTACAAAAGAATTATTAAAATCCCGAATATGTACGTCCTATAAAAAGTGTTTCCAAATTATAGTAGAATATTATGGAAAAGCAAAGGAATTACATATTCTAATACATGTCAATTTATTTTTAAATATTTCAGAACACAATATCACATACTAGTAATAAAATTGCAGAGTTGCGTTAGAAAGTCTCCATATTTTTTTTTTTTTTTTTTTTTTTTTTTTAGAAACAACACATATACAAGGCTGTTAAGCATAATAGACCACAAAGAGTTATTTAAATGTACATTAGTAACCGTGAAAATAAGTGCAGTATAACATTCCGTTCAATTTATACTGCAGAAACTTGTAATATTATGCAAGAAAATACCACTATTTTGAAGAAAAAGAAGCAGCAAAGTTAATTTTTGATACATTGTACATGTACTATTTTACTAGGATCATTATGTGAATAATTAATTGCGTGAATTGCAAATTACTGGCGAAAACTGGTAAAATGACAATTCGCTACATCTAACAAACACTTACATGTACTTAGTTGAATGCAAGCAACGTAAGAATTTGTTGTTTAAATTTACAGTCAGGCTTTTTTCGCGCTTCACGAATATTCTCGTGATCATAATTTATAGGCAAAATAAAAATCCCGAGATAATTCGTGATTTTAGGTTAAGCTATTAACTAGATTAATGAGCTGTGCAATAAAATAATACAAAACTGATAACGCAAAACGACAGAAAGAAATGATTAAGGATTGCTCGCATGGTAATAACAAACTGGATGCATTATAATAGTAAATAAGGTGAGTAGTTATTTCGAAGACATTGTTTTATTATTATTTTTTATTTCTAATATATTTATAAGATTTAATTTTTAAAAATACACAAATCATTTTAATTTCTTACTTCTATGAGGTACCTAGTTTTCGGGAATTAGTCCTAGAAGCGACACTCCTATTAGCGACAGGAACTGTT
Source organism: Thermobia domestica (assembly GCF_964235325.1). NCBI lineage: Eukaryota > Metazoa > Arthropoda > Insecta > Zygentoma > Lepismatidae > Thermobia > Thermobia domestica. The sequence continues at coordinate 27,319,675 of NC_137457.1, read as the reverse complement.
ATCTGTCCTATGAGCGACAGATTCATTCTTATTGAGATGATGGAAGATGATATGATCCCCTCTCGTAAAATATGTTTGCCTCTGGTGTTATTGCTATGAAAAATACTGTTCGTCAAATATATTTTTCCTTTACTGCGAGTGCAAATAAAACTTATCTTAATTTTGAGTTAGATTTGACATAAAACAAATCAAATAACTTAACGAGACAGCAGGGATATTTCCATGAAAAGTATATTAATATGTGATTAATTATTGAAAATCCAATTGTACGAATAATACCCTCTTTCTTCAAAAGATATGCTTTATGAACTTAATTCAAATCTAATTAGTCACTAAGAAAAGCAGCATATTTTATTTTGGAAAACTTAAACGTGTAACAGTTTCGCCAAACATCTACTTTTTGACTTCCTAAGACTCTCTGAATGGCATGGGAAAAGCGTCTCAAAAACATTGCCAGTCCCAGAACCTGGATAAAGTGTTAGAGGTAGTTAAGGAAAAATATATATCATATTCTTTAATAGATAGTTATTAATACTTGCATGCAATACTTATTAAAGAACGCTTTATACTTTACATCTGAAATTTATGATTAAGCAAGAAGAAATGATACCTCTAGAAACGTAAATTATTCATAGTACATTTTGTAAGGTTCTAAATCACACTAGCGTGAAGCAAGTTAAAGAAAAGGAACCTTATGTTCTTCCATTATCTTTGTATGAACGAATCGATGACTCATACGCCAATTAACAGATCGAAGTGGTCGCTCGTAGGACAGTTAACAGTTCCTGTCACACATAAGACTGTCGCAAGTGGGACGACACCGTTTTCGGTACCGATTGCTTTCTTTCAAGACAATATTATTGATATGAGGTGTTCCGGGTAATAAAGCGAAACTCAAATGTGAGTTACGTGTAGTCTGAACGCTCGGAAATTATATTTCCGGTGTTCGAATACTAATACCGCAAAGTCCCTAAAACGCAGCACTCAATAACCCGGTACTCCGGATAATTGGTCCATACCCTGGCAGGGAAAAGAAAAAAAATGTATTTTTCTGAGGTCTCTCATCAGGTAAATTACTGTACCGTGTGTATTTATTAATTTTCATTTTTATGTATAGTAAAGGCACTATGTCTTCATAAAGTACGTACTTTTCCTTTGTGGATCACTAGGTGTTCCCAGTGCTATACTAAAGGTTGCTTAAATAGTGTGGCGTTGCCAGATAGTGTCGAGTGTTTACTGATGCCAGATAATAAAGGAAGTAATCATGGAATTCTGCTTGGATACTTACTATAGAAATTAGTTTTTGACTCTTTCCGCAATTCCGTTTCTCGAACTGCAACGCTAGAATCCAGGAATTTACTCATTGTGACTACTACAGTAAACGTACAAATTTGGCAACAACGTATTATGGCGTTCTGCGCAAGTTTCGTCTCAATAATCTATTTCCTTAAATGTAAATTAAGATTTAAATAAAATATAAAGCATAACACGAAAAACGGTCAAACAATATATATAGTTTGTAATAAGATCGTTACTTTAAAATACTTTACACATACAAATAAACATTTCGTAAAACTGAGCACTTTTTCTAAGATCTTACAACAACAGCCATCTTGTGTGCTCATTGTAAAACGAATCAAATATTTTCTTTTATTTGTTATATTTTTCGGTATCAGGAGAGACAACCAAATGAATCAGTGTCTTGTGTTGTAGCTGAAACATTACTCCATCTTATAGTACAATAGTTATAATATATAACGTTTCATTGCGCAGTAGGCACGAGGCACATATGTAATGACTTCCGGGTGGTGCTCCACTTTAAGGGTATTTGGGCAGTTTATTCTCTGTTGTATTTTCAAGCAATTAATATATACAAGTACAGTACTGTATTTTCTGAGGAAACACTTGTACTTATTTTTTGTTAACCCTATTCCCGATAAACGGCATTTTCACAAACTCGGCCACCCTTTGGTCCAAATTAGGCCGAGTTTTCGGACTCTACTGTACCAAATTGCTCTGTGGCAGTCAATTCTCGTATTTATACGTATAATTTCGGGAAGTCTTTCGCTTTCCCTTAAATTCTTGTATTGTTTTGACCCTACAGAATATATTGTATGAAACAAGGTCCGCAGTGGCTTAGTAAGCTCTCCTCGCTACTCTACTGACTAGCGCGTGCACCTTTGGTGTACGTAGTGCTGGGTTCGATTCCCGGTGGGAGAAGCTTAGGAATTTTTAATTGTTCTCGATGTTTCTGTGTCCATGTGCCTGTCGAGTCTGATAGTCCTGAAGAGTGGTAGAAAGAGAAAATAAAGAGATATAAAGTTTAACCCTTTCCGGATCCAGGCATTTTTTAGACTTTCAGTCAAGCAGCTACTGCATCGTCATTGTTTATCCTAGGATCATGGTTCATACCTCATTTTCTTCAGAACAGAGCTGGCTTTCGAATGGTACCACTTTTATGCTCATACCATATACCAGGAGAGGGAAAATTGATGTCGAAGGGAAAATTTTGAGGGGAAAAAGTTTTGTCCCCCCTGCCCCCCCCCCCCCTGTGTGAACGTAGAAACCTCCAAAAAATCTGATAAATAGTACTTGGTAAACTAAATGTGTGGACCATATTTCAAGTTTCTATCTTGAATACTAAGGGCGGGAGAAATTTGATCATCAATTCCCACAATGTCCCAAATTACTACAATACACTATGATCTCAGGGAAAAAATTTCCTGAGACATTCCTAATTAACCTAGGATCATGGTTCATACCTCATTCTTTTCAGAATAGAACTGCCTTTCAGACGGTATGACTCACGTGTCTCTATCATGTATCTAAGGCGAGAAAATGACGAAAAAACGGGATTTTTTGGGTAAAATATCCCTTTTTCAACTTTTAGCCCTCTGGACCCCCCCCCTGTTTTAACGCAGAAATCTGAAAAAAAAATCTGGTAAATACTACTCGGTGGACTAAATGTTTGTGCAAAATTTCAATCTTCTACGTGCAAAAATAAGCCCGCCAAAAATATTGAACATAGGCTTAATAAATGAAAAAAATATATTTTAGAATTATGACGTCATCACCTCCTATGTCTGGACGCAGGACGGTCTGAAACCATACGTAATGTCTTCTACAATGCCTCTGGACTTGAAAAAAAACGGACGAAAAAGCTCAAATAGAAGATAAATAACGCAATGTACCATGAAAAACGTGTATGGTACAAATTGAACAACAGGATCCCGAAAGGGTTAAAGTAAAAAAAATGGTATTGCATTCACCTTTTGTGCGTGGCATCACTGGTTCCATCCCAGCTCGCGCCACGTGGGCTTTGTGGTGGACAAACACCGTGTGCTTACGTTTTCTCAGGATTCTCCCCTTTTCTACTACTTTCTTCGCTCCACTATTTCCATTCATTCTTATCATCATCGTCTCTTTTAGCTTACACGGAATAATCGCAGTGTGACAGAAAATGGAAATCGCAGTGGTTCAGTGGTAGAACATTAATGGGGTCCTTGGTTCGATCCCAGCTCGCGCCAAGTGAGCTCTGTGGTTGACAAACACCGTGTGCGTGGGTTTTGGAGTTCTCCCGTTTCCCCCCACTTTCTTCATTTAAGCATTTCATTCATTTCTCATCCTCACTGTCTGTTTTAACCTAGCCGGCATAACAGTGGAACGTAAAACTGCAGATTTTAATCCATTTTAAAATCAGAAAGATGTACTTTATAAATTTATTATTAGACCCTATTATTATTATTATTATTATTATTATTATTATTATTATTATTATTATTATTATTATTATTATTATTATTATTACCCACTTCCTGCCCCCTTCTCAAGCAATATCTTAAATAATGCCGCTGAAACAATATTTTCATAAAATGTACTAAAAAGGAGCAGTGACGGATATATCCCAGGGCCGGAGGGCCTATGCCTCCAGTTTTTTGACTTACGAAAGTAATTTAAGCTATTGTTTATTATTTTTTCAAAGTTACTCATGATAAACTTATCACGGGTTAAGTTTAGAGTTACCCCTCCGCTTTTTATAAAAATCAGGAAATTTTACAGGAGAAATGAGGTAAGAAATGATAATTTGAAGTTTTTATTTGATGTTTAGGAATGTAAGTTCGGCAGGAGAGTTATGTTTAATACGAGAAAAGATATGTGGAAGTTAGTACTATTTGCCGGATGCGGAAGCATTGCGGAAGGTTTCAGCAGCATGGTAGTTGTAAAATATGGCGAATATGGCGAACAGGTGTAACGGATGCGCAAAAATAATGAAGAAAACATTTAAAATTTTTGTGAAGCCCATGGAGTACTGAAGTTAAGTGAAATGTAACAATTGTTAGTATTTTAAGCACTGTTTTTTCTATTTTGCAAATCCAAGGGCACCTTCAGACTGGAGGGGCAACTCTAAACTTAAGCCCCTATCACGGTGTGGGTCTTGGCCCTTTGTCCCTCACCTTTAGATCCGCCACTGTAAAGGAGAAAACATTTTTAGATAATATAAGAAAATAGAACTAAAATTAAAAAGGATTGGGCGCTTATAGTAAGTTTGAGGACTAATAGATGTCACTTAAACATTAAATCGCGCTCAAAAGGTATTCTATAGACTATAGTCCCATTTCTTCATTTCACTAGCAAACACAACAATTCTTTCTTTAGGCCATTTTATAAAAGTAATTTATTTAGATGTTTTGCAGTTACTACTGTTTCTTTTTTATCTTTATTCAATATTCTTCAATCATTTCTTTACTCTTTGACAATTTAACTTGAAGCACGTTCATTTTGTGAACATAACACATTTCATTTTATAAGAAATTTTTACAAATTACAACAGTTCATTGGCAATAGTTTCTAACTTTTCCGTTAGAGGCGCCACTTAAAGGATTCGACCTCGCACCGAACCATTCTGCCATCTATTGAATTAATGTTTAATTACTGTTTGCTATTTCCTACTTATATAAATAAAATAAATACCTTTATAATAATTAATTTTACAGTAAAACGAAAAACGAGAGACAATTATATGAAAATCTCGTATTGTAGTAGGGATTACGTAACTGTACATTTCTAAGGTGTAGTAACTATAAAAGTAAATAGCTGTTACAACATTTCTGCGGTGTAGTAAATTTGAAAGTGTGTAACTGTACATTTCTACGGTGTAGTAAGTATGAAAGTGGCTAACTGTACAACATCCCTAAGGACATAGGCGCCCGAAGGGGGAAGGGTGTGGCCCAGGCCCCCACTGGCTCACGAAAATATATACGTAATATAGCAAACCACGTATATTAAATACCAGAAATACCATGCCTAAGGAGTAGTGAGTATGAAAGTGCGTAGCCGTACATTTTTAACGTATAAAAGTATGAAAGTGCGTAACTGTACAACATTTTTAAGGTGTAAGTATGGAAGTGTGTAACTGTATAACGTTTCTAAGGTGTAGTGACTATGAACGTGCGTGAAATTTAAGATTTAACAATGAAAAACGAACTAACAACAATATAATTTATCGGAAGCACAGTAACGCCAATATCAATATTGCGTAAGGAGCACAAGAACTAAAGGAAATGTATGTACAGCGTTAAATTCGTTAGATCAGAACAGTCACTGAGACGACACGAACACTATATTATTATTATTATTATTTAACGGAGTTCGGTTTACCAAAACTCCTTCAGGTATCATATTGACTTTATTCGTGCGTCTTTCCGAGAGGGGAAAAAACTTAAGAACTACTTAATACATCAGGATTAATTTTTGGTTAGGATATAGAAAGCCAAGTCAGAAATCGAATTTGTTGACGTAAGTAAAATTCAAATGGGAATTGGTATAAATAACCCATTTCCGGTTTTTTACGTGATCACTATAGAGTAAAACTTATAACAAAGGGTGTCACATAAAGTACGCAACTTTTGAAATACACGCAACTTTTTGTTCTAGTAAGTTGGCAGCATTTAACGTCACATGATTTTCATTTGTTATTACGGAGCGCCGAATAGCGCATGATCCAAGGATGTTATAAAATAGAGGACCTGCCCATACAACAAAATCGTGAAGCCATACGTCACAGCTTTGCCACACCTACTTTGCCCATTCCGAGCCACTAAGATTACAATGTTTCGAGCAAACAATCATGGCAGAAACTAGAGTAAGCCAATCAAACGTGCCAGCTCGGACGATGCTCGGTTTTTTTTTTTTTTTTTTGGCTTCATTGAGTTCATATGATGAAGTTACGTATGGACAGATCCTATATCTGTGTTGCCACACTTGGTACAATTGTACCAGATTCAGCCCTTTTTGTCATTCATCGGCCCGTTGGTACCACGCTGGCATTTTCAGCCCCTTTTGTGAAAAAGTTGGTACAATTCTACTCAATTCAGCACCATTTAACAAAAACTTGTCACATTTCCTACATCTCACGTTATTCATACTGTGTTGGACTCTTAAGAAATGCTGGTAAACATTCATTCTGTGACGTTGCACCGCATAACGCTACAAACTTCATGAGGAAAATTCGTAATTCGAACTATACCGGGAAACAAATAACGCTAGATGGGCGTATCCGCGCCGCGCAGGAAGGAGACGAGAAAGAAGCAGTGGGGTGGAAATTTTAGCTTGATTTTTTTTTTTAAGTACACACTTTGAATCAAATGTTGCATATTCTAAAGAAGACAAGCGGGTGTTGAAGTAAGTCTATAATTTATGTGTCGTTGAAAAGATTATGCAACATCAAAACAATAACACCACCAGTGCTGTACCGTGGAAAATCAGCGCCTGGGCGAGAATATTCGACAGCGTCCCCGTACATATGACTGAGGTCGATAGACCAGCCGCAAAGCGCTACTATGGTTGGCGCGAAGGGTAATAAATTTTTTTAAAAGTAAATCCTGGTTTTCCTTGATTTTGAGCACTTTTTCTTACTTTTTCCTTCAATTTTATATACTGTAGCGAGAAGTAGTTTTCAGCGACCCAAGGGTATATTGCATCTCCAATGTAGGTGAAGGGGCCACGGTGCATTGTGTTTCTGGTTCGATCCCAGCTCGCGCCAAGTGCACTTTGTCGTGTACAAACACCGTGAGCGTGGGTTTTCTCGGAGTTCTCCCGTTTCCTCCCACTTTCTTCATTCCACCATTTCATTCATTTCTCATCATCACCGTCTCCATTAGCCTAGCCGACTTATCTGTGGGACGTAAAACTCAAAGATTTCATTTCATCTAATTTTGTTGTTAAAGATAATAGTCGGGTATCTAAGATAACATCTTTTATGGTCATATTTGTATATTTATGTTAAAGATGTAATATGCTAGGACGCCATCTTAGAAACAGATGAATACCAATGATGTATATTTAGTAAATACAGCGTATTTTGGAGGTAACTAAAGTAAGCTTAATTGAATTATAGCAACAGTATTATAACTTTAATGTTACAACACATGACATCACTAGCTGTTTTAAAATGCAACTTGTTTGTTAGAAAGATTACAGCGTGAATGAGAGAGAAATGTCATTGAAATACTAAAAACAAGGAAGGACACTAGGGACATCTGGAATACTTGTAGACAACAACAAGAAATTCGTCAAACACACCACACGCACGGTTATTAACGTGATGGCATTGAAGTTCGGATTTTCCATTAAAAAGAACGAAAAAAGAAATGAAAAGAATCACATGAGAATTCCGAAACAGAAACCTAGGTGTTACTTTATTTGGCACAGAATAATTTCAAAGTTGTAATACATGTCACATTTTAAGATAAAAAATGTTTCTATATCTTTTGCAACAGGGTTGTAAGAGAAAGCCGCGCTGAAATACATTAATATTTATGACGCTTTACAGCGAATATGTTTATGTACTTAGAATGATCAATTTATTTGGCAGTTTATTCTCCGTATATTTATCTGAACTTAGAAACGAAGAACCCACTATGTGCGTTACGTGAAGTTGGCACTGCCCATTTTGTTTTTCTTATAAATTGTTTATAAAACGTGAACAAACGAAAATTTTATGTGAACATTCGTGAACAAACGATGAACAAACGATCTGCATGGTTTATTTTCGATTTCTGAAAATGGGTTCTGCTGCGTGAAGTTGGCACCGCCCATTTTGTTTTTCGTGTAAATTGTTTATAAATCGTGAACAAACGAAAATTTTATGTGAACATTCGTGAACAAACGATCCGCATGGTTTATTTTCAATTTCCGAAAATGGGTTCTGCCAGGTTCACGCACATTAACTCACTCTGTTGACCCCCATTGCAATCTATTTCAGTTCATTGATTTCAACTGGAAATTCTTTTAAATGAACTAGAATTTCAATGGATATCATTTTATTAATTTCATGTACTGGCGGATCCACGGGGAGAGTAGTGGGGGTGACCGATCCACCCCCAAGGCTAGATTTTTATAGACCTAGAATTAAAATATTGCACAGTTGTATTTTGATTTGATATAAACCTCTCTTCCCTCATGTTATTTTGTTTTATTAAACTATGTATCCTAAAGGGATAGATTGAGTTCAAAATTTATTCCCAAACTAGAGTGTTAGTTCGATACATAAACTCCTCGTTAAATCTAAGCGGAAATGTGTCCCAAAATTTCCGAAATTTGTGCTTTTAAAAGAGGAAATGCTTGTAAACTTTTCCTCCGAACATTCAATACGATTTTATTTGGATTTAGGATTTAGATTTCCGGGCTTTCGACATCTACGGCCATGTTAGTTACGTTTAAGAGATGACGTCCCTCGGCGAGCACACTACCCGGGGAAAGGGAAGCAAGGAAGCGGCCTGGAGCCTATATGTTGAGTACCACCCCGGCATTTGCCTACGGTGAATGAGGAAAACACAGGAAAAACTCATTCAGCATGGCTGGCCTCAAAAATCATTTTACATTTTTTCGATCGAGTGCCCTCACCTGGAATTGAACCCGGGACAAATTTTGTTTGTTATTTCTGACTGTATCGGGACAAAACATTTGAACAATTTAGAGTGAATTTTGGAGCATTATTGCTATTTTCCTCGAACTTGGTTTTTGGCTAAATGTTGTATCGACTTCGAGGGGAAGAGTTCAGACTTTATGCCGAAAATAGGATATCTTATGGGTTATCATTTGACTTCAACGTCCGTAGGTTTTCTCGGAGTACTCCAGTTTCCTCCCACTTTCCCATTCCACCAATTGTTCCATCATGATTCATTTGCCTTAATAATCGACTTCCTTAGCCTAAAGGGCATAATTAATCGTGGGACATTCAAGTGAAAGATTTGCACTTCAACGTCAATACCAAATAAATATGACTGACACTTCTTTCTCTTAATTCTGCCTAATAATGTGTAAAAAGAAGTACATGACTAGTTTCTTTCTTTAAAAAAAATATTAGTCAGTTTTTATTTCTTTTTAAAATTTATTAAATTCTGGTAAAGCTTACGATTTTTGAAAGAAATCGAACATTGAAGAAATGCAAAGCTCCTCCAAACCTCAGAATTCAAATATGCACTTGAAATATTTGTCATGTCAGTTGATTAGTCAAATATTTTTTATCTCACAGCATCTACCTATATACAATAAATATGCATCTCTATAAACGGTTTTGGAACAACTTCATCTTTTACAACCATTCTATATACGAGGCGTATCCGGAAATAAAGTACCGTTTCGCATTCCCGCCGCTGCTGCGCTGCGATCGCTGGTTTTGTTGGTTGTTTTTGATGTTGTAAGGGGCACTGTATGTTGAGGTGGGTGGACTATTTCGCGGAGAGGTACACTTGTTATGATATAGTGGCGCAAAAGGTAGTGTAGATTGTAAAATGTACAGAAAAAATGGACTAGTCTTTAATTTGCCCATTTCAGGCACGTAGCCAAGGGGTGGGTCCGGGGGGTCCGGACCCCCCCTTCGAGACCAGAAATAAAAAAATTAAGGAAGGATGAAACAAAAAGAAACAAGAAATAGGAAGAATCAGCGTTAAAAATAAAAAAAAAGCTAAAAATAAAAATAATTTTTCATCATCGCTTCTCAGCAGTATCAAACATGTTATTTCGGAAACGATTTTCCACTGATCCTTTAAATTGTCATTTGGCACAGACAGTAGTTGACGGAATAATGAAAACAAAAAAGAAAAGTTATGTAGAAAGCAAGTTCTGTTAACATTTAATTCAACAAAGAAAGAAACGCAGATATTGTAAAATATTTTACAAAACATTATTGAATATGTAGTTTTTATAATAGTTGAGGTCATAGTGAAAGGAAAATTGTTATATTTGGATGAACAGAAGGAACGTAGATATTGTAAAATCTTTTTTAAATCTCTTTTTTCTGGGGGGCGCGGTGGCTCAGTGGTAAAGAGTTCACCTCCGGTGCTTGGGTTCCCTGGTTCGATACTAGCTCGTGGTGGACAAACACCGTGCTGGTGGATTTTCTCGGGGTTCTTCCGTTTCCTTCCACTTTCTTCATTTACCTTTTCACTCATCTCTCATCATCACCGTCTCCTTTAGCCTAACCGGCATAAACTTGGGACCTAAAACTTAAAGATTTCATTTAATTTTCATTTCAAATCTTTTTTTAATATTCTTTTACTCGAGATTTTTTCATAGTTTGTTACTAAAATACTTACTAACATATCCTAATTTTAAAGTCTTAACAAACTAATATATGTTGCTAGTAAAATAGTTTAAATTGATCAAGCCCCTGGTGTGATAACAACAATATTTCATGTCAAACTCCCTTTCCCCCTTCATTACGAAATCCTGACTAAACGAACCAATATATGTTACCAGTAAAATAGTTTAGAATAATCGAACTCTGGTGTGATAACCACTGTACTTCATGTCTCGGACCCCCCCCTATTACGAAATCCTGGCTACGTGCCTGCCCATTTAATGTTAAGTAAATTGACAAGAGCAACGCAAGCACCTACTAGCCTTTTGTGTAAGAAGAGATTTGATTCCTTGCTCGTGAACATCTGTATGGAAAATTGTGAGATCAGATTATTTAATAGGTCTAACAATTTGCAAAACAAATAAATAGAAAGGATAATATTAATAAAATAATTATAGTAATGAATAATGAGGCTTGTTTTGCAAAAGTTATATTGAAACTGGGAATTAATGAACAACTTATATTTTTAATTCCACGCATGCTATTATGTGTGTTATTACTCTTAGTATGACAGTGAATTCTACAAGCATATGCTACGACATTTAAAGAAATACTTTTGCAGCTTCCCGAAACATGCTCGCTGCCATTAAGTACAGTTTTCACTTTCTTGGAATATATCAAAACTCAGTAATACTTAGTCACTCCACATTTCAGTTATACAAAATAATCCTAAAACCTAGAATTATGCTAAATTTAATAAATTTAATTGTATATACAAAACTGTATATGCACACCCCTAAACTCCTATATAACACTGCAAAATTAAGCTCCTTACTGAGCTCCTTCGTGGCTAAGCGGTTAGCGTACACGCCTTTGACGTGGGAGACCCGGGCTCGATTCCCGGGGTGAGCTCACGTGGTTCGGACTCCACGTTGATCATTAAGTCCACGTCTCACATAACTTCGCTGCCGAACAGGATGTTAAACTGAAAAAAATCAAATCAAAATATTCCTTATTATTAGAAAGAACAAAATATATTTTAGGAACTGTTGATTTTTGTGCAATTAAAGAATAACTTTTGGACGTCTTTTCTTGCGAAATGTTATCTCAATTAGTTCCAGAGCTTCTGACTAACATATCGAGCCCTTGCAAGAAGAAATTAAAATACGCTCGAATTGTGGCGCTCCAATAGGTTAATTTTTGGGCCATTTTTAGTGGCAGTTCAAACGCAATTTTTGTATCTTTCTTAATTCCACGGGAAGACAACCAATACGTACTCATGGAACGAGAAATATTTTATGGCACTATTTTTATCCTTTGAACCAATAATACGTACAAAACTTTATATTTCCAAATGAAACTATATACATTCATGGGTAATTTCAAAAAAGTGGGGGGCAACTGCCCCTTTGCCCCCCCTAATCGCCGCCCATGGCCCCCAACCAGCAATATTACCTTGATGCTTGTATCATCTACTAAATCTGGAAAGAGAAGACCATGAAAGATTTTAGTAAGATTCAGTAATTTATAATAGCTGGCATAATTTATTAATTGGTACAATTTAAAAGAAAGTGCAATATCTCAAACAATATCGAATTCAGATATTTCCTGAGTGACAGAAATTTACTTCTGAATATTATTTTTCCATTATTCTCTAGTTTTACAGCTGCGTTACATAGTGTCGCTACCGTCGCAAGTAAACGTAAATAGTTAGAATAGAATAGAATAGAATAGAATACTTTATTAGTCATTAGACAACATAGTTGCAATAGACTTCGTCCAGAATAGTATTTAAATTGTAAAAATTATTGAAATGTAACAAAAAACGAAACTATGGCTATTACTAATTGACAGTTAATAACTAATTGAAACTATTACTAACAGTTATAACACAATTTGCATTCTTCATATTTACATACTTCATATTTACATATAGACTTCATAATTACTTCATAGAAGTATTACTATGTTCTAAGTTAGTTTCCTTTTTATCCCAATAGAGGCGCTGCTGCACACCTACACATGCAAAACGTACTGCATTAACTCAAATATCTAACACCTTCGTGTCGCAATTATTGACGAACAGCATTAATTTCTTTAGTAGAAGGAAGCAAACGGAGGTGCAGGAGAATTTTGGAGGAAACTATTATTTTGTACACTGAAAAGGTAGTATCCTATTAGTTATACAAACTTTCGTCAAACAAAGTGTTACAAGCAACCAGGAAAACTAACATTGATATCAAATATTCAGATCATGTCTTGCCCCCCCCCACTTTTAACGTTCAACCGCCGCCACTGTTGGGGGCAGACAGTTAAATGCAATGATCACGTTCAATCGTTTACGTCTTAATTACATTAATCTTACAGAATATCACATACAGAATCAAAGACGCATTAGCAGGGGTTTCATTTGAGAAGGACAGCGTCAATATGAGTTTGAGAAACATATGTTTTTTTAAAGGCTAATGAAAAACGTGAAACTACTATAGCAGGAACAATCTTGCACGCCCCCTCCCCTCGGAAAAATCTGAGTAGATTGACTCTACCCACTTGCGGTTCTAGCCCGGGGCCGGGGGGCCTAGCCCCCAGTTTTCAGTGACGACAATGATTTAAGCTATTATTTATATATTTTTGAAAGTTTATAGTAAACTCATGATATGCTTATCGTAGTCTGAATTCTGGCAGCCCCCCAGTTTTCACCTTCTAGATCCGCCACTGACTCTATCACAGTGAATTAGCTCCACAGTGAGAACACCAAGATGGATAAGCCAAGGCTAGTTTTAAATGGAAGCATTTATCGTAGCATTTCTCGTAGCAGATGTGCTGCCAAAAATCTCGTAAAATATTCTCTTGCATCAAAAGTGTATATGATGTTTTTACACGGTAGCCAGTGGCGTATTTAGGGGGGTGGCTTCCGGGCTTAAGCCCCCCTGAAATCTTACTTAGTATAGTAAAGTAAATGAAATATCTTGCAGAATTTTCACATTTCCAGGCAAAGCCCCCCCGAAAGTTAGCAAAGCCCCTCCCGAAACAAAATCGTAAATACGCCACTGGCGGTAGCATTTTAATAAGCATCTTGTTGTGACGTAGCAAACAAATCACTGGAGAAGAGTGCAATTATGGCTCCAGAACTAAAGCATGAAGTAGCTAGAGCTATAGTGGTTGTAACAATATCGCCGATTATATTAAAAAACGAAAACCGCAAAGAAGTATGTAGGCAAAGAGCATCTCTATTCCAACTCATTTTTCTTTACTAGAATTCAATTTCCCACACAAAACAGAGCATGGATATTTGGCACACCATCTTTCGCTTCCTTTTAACACACCACGGTTCTGCAATCGGACCAGAAATGCTGGGGAAAATGCTACGAAATAGAGCAGGTTCTATCGACAAGAAATGCCATAGGATATGCCATGTCATGGGAAATGCTATAGCATTTGCTACTTTACACGGTAGTATATCGATGATACGACTTTTGCTACGAGAAATGCTACGATAAATGCTTCCGTCTAAATCTAGCCTAAGACTTTTCGGGGGTGATGGCATGGGGGAAGAAAGGCAAACTTGAGTTCACTTTACATTCATAATTACAGGTAAATGCTACTGTATGAAATACGATTTTCCTTAAAAGGCTCTATCACTGCGAAATTAAAATACCGCTAATTTTACAGTAATTACATGATATCTTCAAATAGATAAAAGATAATTGAAAAGTGGAACAAGACCTCCCTAGACAATGTTATTTTGCATGAGTTACCGTTATCACGAGTCACCTAGTACCCTTTTCGTCTGCAGTTATTTAGAAACGCGAAAATAAATACCGATTTTCTAAATGGTTGGAAATCGAAAGCAGATAAGTGAGTCGTGATAACGGTATCTCACGTAACATAATATTGTCTAGGGAGATCTTGAGTCACTTTTCCATTATCTTTAATCTGTTGTAAGATATCACACAATTACTGTAAAATTAGCGGTATTTTAATTTCGCAATGATAGGGCCTCTTAAAGAGCTGCGTAGAAAGAAAAGTGTATCAATTACATTTGAGGAATTAGCTCAGTGTAATGTGATTTAACTCCTTCAGCGATACAAGGAAGTCGAGACACACATGCTTTTTAATTAACTAACATACTACTACTAATAATATAAATGTCATTTCGGTGGAAAATCTTGCCCCACTTCTGACAAAATCTGAAATGATGCTATTGTAATTCGATACCTCTTAATTTCCAAATGAAATGCAAACTTTTAGTTCAACGTCCCTTGATTATGTCTATTAGGCTAAGGAAAACGGATGATTAAGGGTCTTCGCTATAGCGAAATTAAACTGCCGCTAATTTTTGAGTATTTCTGTAATATCTTCAAAACAAATAAAAATATCCGAAAAGCAGAAACGTAGTGAACTAGACAATACGATTTTGCATGTGATAACTTTACCACAATTCACCTATCCGCTTTTGGTATCCCGCTATTTACAGAACTCGCAAAAAATGCTAAATCTTTCTACAGTAGCAGATCGAAAGCAGATAGATGAGTTGTGATAACAATATCACATGCAAAATCGTATTATCTAGTTCACTATGTTTCTGCTTTTCGAGTATCTTTATTTGTTTTGAAGATATTAGAGAAAAACTCTAAAATTTCGCTGTAGTGAAGACCCCTATGATTATAGAAGATTATGGAAGAACTGGTGGAATGAAATGTGGGAAGAAATTAAAGTGGTCCGAGAAAACCCAGGGACACGATATTGTCCCTTACTAATTTATTGGTCGGGGATCGAACCAGGGACTCCTCATACCAGAGTCATCCTGCCCCCTTCTGATTTCAATATATCTTAGTTGTTTTACGATGTAATGTCCCATACATTGAAATATCTATACTTATCCAGGAATCGAACTCATGATGATAACGTGTGTTAAAGACGTTAGCTACTGGATCTAAAGCAGATCTCTTGGTTTCATTAATGAGTAAATCTGAAATGTTCTGTCTGATTGTAGGTTCTAGCCCATTTATCCTAATAGGGCCACTAAAGTGTTAAGTTCACAAGAGACTTTTCTCTATGATTTAAAATAGATAGGGTAAAACTGGAAATTACGAACTGAAAAATTGTAAATGAAACAAAATCTCTCCGTTTAACGTCCCACGATTATGCCCGTTAACTAAGTCAGACAATAATTAAATTTTATTTTAAAAATGTGTTGTTCGGAACACGTAAAGAAAATAGCCTTTACAATTATCAACGCTGCAAAAGAACATAGGGGTCTACAGTTTGTTTCCCATCCTATAAATATTGATGCGTACTCAACATTAAGAATTACCGCCAGTAATTCTTTTTTTCTGTTCATTGCATTTGATTATAAGTAATGTACATTTTTTTTTAATTACGACTAACATTTAAACAATTACTAAAATTCAACGTTACAAATTGTCTAATTAGTTTTATTCTCAAAATATCTCTACAGAAACGCTGACTTTTGTTACAAAAATCATGTCTCTATAATTCTTTAAGGTGGAGCACCACCCGGAAGTCATTACATATTTTAGCTCTTTGCCTTAACTACTGCGCAATGAAACGTTACATATTATAAATATTGTACTATAAGATAGAGTATTGTTTCAGCTACAGCACAAGACACTGATTCATTTGGTTGTGTCTTCTGATATCGAAAAATGTAACAAATAAAAGAAAATATTTGATTCGTTTTACAAGGAGCACACAAGATGCCATTTGCTAATTTAGATCTTACTAGAAGTGCTCCGTTTCATGGAATGTTTATTTGTATGTATAAAGTATTTTAAAGTAACAACTTATTACAAAATAAATATATTGTTTGACCGTTTTTCGTGTTATGTTTCATATTTTATTTAAATCTTAATTTACATTTAAGGAAATAGATTTTGAGACGAAACTTGCGCAGAGCGCCATAATGCGTTGTTGCCAAATTTGTACGTTTACTGTAGTAGTCACAATAAGAAAATTCCTGGATTCTAGGGTTGCAGTTCGAGAATCAGAATCGCTATAAGGGTCGAAAACTAATTTCTCCAGTAAGTATCTAAGCAGAATTCCATGATTACTCCCTTTATTATTTGGCATCAGTAAACATTCGATACTATCTGGCAATGCTGCACTATTCAAGCAGCGTTTAGCGTAGCACCAAGAACAAAGTTTGGGTTCCTTTTCTTTTGCTCTGCTTCAAGTAACAACCGATTTTATAGTTAGTATAGTAAGTTGAATTAGTATTAATGGCATTCCTATATTATTTTACTTTTATGTATTTGTACAGTCAAATCTACATAAGTGGGACACAAGTAGGACATCAGCTTTTTCAATCTACTAAGTTAGAAACTTGATAAGTGATCCTAACTTTATAAGTGGGATTAAATTGGCGGTTATTTGTGATACTACTTATCCAGGTTTGACTGTATATTATTACTATTACTTATTATACCTAAAAAGAAAAACATTAGGGGCCAAATTTCATATCAGTTTCCATCAGCATTGCTAAAAATTTGCGTTCTTCACAGGAAACTGAAAACACTTCTTACAGGAATGAATTGCGTCTTCACACGGCAGAACTCTATTTGCATTGGTGGAATGCTGTAGAAAATTAGTATCACGACTATAAGCGTGCTCAGGAGGGGTTCACTGGGTCCGGATATCCCCTAAAACTTCGTAACTTGACATACATTTGTATCCTTTTTTAATGAAACTATACCTGTTTAACAGAAAAAAAAATACTTGATATAGATTAAAGAATTGACCTTTCTCATCATCTGTACTATTTCTTTTCTGACAAACACAATCTATCATTTTTCGTGAGAATATAGATGTCAGTACATAAAAATCACATATTTTATTCATGTATTTATTTATTTTTGGCTGTAGAATAACACCGATCTGTTACTGCATAAACATAATGTCTTTTATTATTGGACCCCCAAGGTCTTATAGACTTCTTAAAAAAAAAAAAAACCTAGGTCGCACTTGGTCACGACTCAACTGCATCATAAAATGAAATGAAATCTGTGAGTTTTACGTCCCACGGGTATGCCGGTTAGGCTAAAGGAGACGGTGGTGATGATTAATGAATGAAATGGTGGAATGAAGAAAGTGGGAGGAAACGGGAGAACCCCGAGAAAACCCACGCACACGGTGTTTTCAACTGCATTATGTTTTAACTATCTCTTTAAAAGCTCATAAGGAAGGAAATATGTGCTGGATTCTTAATAATAATAATAATAATAATAATAATAATAATAATAATAATAATAATAATAATAATAATAATAATAAATACTGGCTGTACAAGTGGAAAGACAATTTTAACAATTCATTGTGGAAATCACAAATTTTAAAGTGACTGAATGATATAATTGCTTGTAACTTCTTACAAGATAAAATAAAATAAACTCTGAATAAATCTCTAGTTTTCAAAACAATATATTTACCAAATGCGCTACAGATTAGTTTGTATTTTCGCCCTTCATCAGAGCCGAAATGATATGAAAGGAAAGCTACATTTTAAAATGGGATATGAAGCATTATTAGCGTGTTCGATGCACTATAGTGACCACAAGGACTCATGAAGCCTGTGCTCTACACCAACCATACATACAACTGCTTTCCTTCACGTGTGATGCAACGGATGAATTAGGAACGGATTCATACAGCTGCCTTCCGAATGCACACTTGAGAAAATGTTATACAACAGAAGTGCACGAACAACGTTGCAGAACTTAGAAGACACAGCTGAACAAGCAACAAAAATGGCACTTAAAGAACTATAACACGAATATTAACAATAATTAGAATTTAATGATAACAATAATAACACGAAAAATATTAATCAACAAGAACTATGACAATGAAAATAAAACAAAACTCAGTGACAATCTGGCAACATTGTACTCTCAGAAAATATTCAGCGTATAGCGCGAGAGAGGACACTGACAACATCTCATGAATGGAGCGTTCAATTGGATGCTAAAATTGGTAGATCTAAATTAAGCTTCACTACTCAGTGCGATCACCGTAGCAGATTCAGAAGAGCCATTTGGATTGGGCGCTCTGTCCTCCCTAAAAAATGAATGTAGGCTCAAAACATGTAGTTTTTATACTAAAACAGAATAAACCAGTAATATATGATGTTTACTTCTTTGTTAGCAAGCTTTTATATATAATTTGCTATAATAACTGTAACCTGATACTAAATAGCTGAGCTTAGAAATAGTTCCCACTAATCTGTCTCCCTTGGATCCGCTACTGGTTTGATGCTCAACCGCCAGGATCGAAGTGGAGACCTCATGCGCCAAAATCACACTAGGTCAAGGATGAGCGCTAATACAGTTGGAAGAAATGTTAAATTAAAAACCGCAAATTCTTGATTAGGTTAACAAAAGTGGAATCTTAAGTTTTATGTACCACGATTATGCCGGCTAGGCTAAAGGAGACGGTGACAGGGGCGGATCCAGGGGGGGGTCAATCGGGACGATCGCCCCCCCAGAAGAGGAAACTTTCTTACATTATATATATAAATAAAACCCATCCCAAAGTTTGGAACCCTTAAAAGTAGCAGCATGACAACCCACCGCCGCCCCCCCAGAAGTCGGACCTGGATCCGCCCCTGGACGGTGATGATGAGAAATTAAGAAAATGGTGGAATAAAGAGAGTGGGAAGAAACGGGAGAACCCCGAGAAAACCCACGAACACGGTGTTTGGCCAGCACAAAGCTCACAAGCAGGGATCGAACCAAGAACTCCATGCAACAGATGTGAAGATTCTACGACTGAACCACCGCGGCTCCTTGTTTCGATTATCGTTTATTTTAATTCAACCGGTAATATTAATAACTTTAAGTGATATCAATATGTTTTAAATAAACCTATGCAACTGTATTTCCGTATATACTGTAGTAATATTAGTGTATAATTGAGACATACTTGTGCAATACTATGTAATGCCTCATTAGACGCAAGTTGTTTTGAAAAACCATTATTAATGCAATTCATTTAGAAAGACATTCTCTTAAAGATAATAATAATAATAAAAACATACCTCCATCTTCTGGAGATAACGCTGGCCATGAGGTCACGAACGGTGACACCAAACACAATAAAAATAGAACTTTCATTCTTAATTTTTGTTGAAAAAGAATGTTCTTTGCGAGTTATTCTGTAATACTGTACAACACAACACACTAAAAAAGATATCCACCTAACCACGAAGAACTGATGATTGTAAATGAAGCTACAACCAACAACAATCTCCGGCCGAGTTGGTTTTATATCCACGAACTCATTTTAAAACTCTGGGATTTTGTACTGTACGTATGACGTGTGTTTCACCCTGACCCTGAAGTGCAAAAAACAACCTGTGTGAGCTGGGGTTTTCTTCTTCTTTCGCACGTTGCTTAGGTCTTCATAACAGGATGGATTGGGGGAGGGGAAGGGAGTGAAGAAATGTATAAAAAAAAGAAAACGAGAGAGATTACAATTATTGTTATTCATGCCATGCAAAAGCATAGATTGACTTTCTCGTGTTTGGCCTCGAGGCAAGCAAGAGACTACCCATTTAAACTTTACACTGCTTTTGCTTGGTAGACAGGCGATCGTCTCTCGAAATGCATGATGGGTAATATGAAGATCCGTCACGCTTCGTTTCCGAAGTTGATGTTTTGACATTTTTTCCTTCCTTCCCTCCTTTCCCCCCCCCCCGTACGCTAATGAAGATAAACGTTCTTATGACATGTGCTGACTAATAACAAGACAGTGAGTGGCCTTCGGTTTTTGTCCTAATGTTAGGGTACTATAACAAAAAATAATAAATTATTTTGGCTTCAAACTTTCCTGGTTGAGTCCAAATGTATTGTTTTCGTAATTTACGCTTAAAAGTCAGACGTTCTACATTTTCTTAGAATATGATGGTTAGAATTATGTAATAGTTAATCAGAACACGGCGTATGCCAGGCTTTCCCATTTGTATAGTGTGGAGAAACCAGAAGTGCATCTCCATTTTTAACCGACTTCAATAAAAGGAGTCGTTTTCAATTCGAGCTATACCATATACATGTAGTATCCAAGTTCACGCATGTGCCAATTTTGATAATTCTTTTATTGTTTGAAAGAGTATTCTTTCCTTGTGGTCTCATGTAAACATCACAAGAATAGTGTTGCAGCTAGATCATGAAGCAGCTAGCAATGACTAACAGCAGTGGCGGATCTAAAAGGTGAAAACTGGGGGGCCAGCCAGAACTCAGACCAAAATAAGTATATGATGAGTTTACTATAAGCTTTCAAAAATATATAAATAATAGCTTAAATTATTTTTGTCTCTAAAAACGGGGGGGGGGGGGCTGATCCGCAACTGATTAACAGTAAAAAATGAAATTTTTCAAGTTGTACGTCCCACGGTTTTGCCGGCTAGGCTAAAGGAGATGATGATGATGAGAAATGAATGAACTGACGAAATGAAGAAAGTGGGAGGAAACAGGAGAACCCCGAGGTCGTACACGGTGCTTGTCTACCACAAAATTTACTTGGCACGAGCTGGGATCGAACCAAGGACGCCATGCATATGACTAACAGTGTTCATACCATAATGGACATTACTGTTCTGACCGAAAGTTTTAATTCAATAGGCTAATTCCATCTATAGAAAATGAAATGAAATCTTTGAGTTTAACGTCTCACGATTATGTCGTTTAGGCTAAGGGAGATGATGATTAAAGGAAGTGAATGATAATGTAAGAATTTGTGGAATAAGAAAGTGAGACGAAACGGGAGTACCCGAGAAAATTCAGGGACGCGATGTTGTCCACCACAAACTTACTTGGTCGGGGATAGAACCAAGGAGTCCATACACAGAGGTAAGAGCTCTAACACTGAGCCACCATGACCCCTGAGATGTATCACCTGTAAGATAAAAAAGGAACCACTTGGATTAGGAAAATGACAATAATTACGGATATTATCTTGCAAATAAAAGCATTGAAGTAGCGAAGAGCTGGACATAATAAGAGAAAAAAAATATAATCAATGTATAAAAGTACTTCTTGACTGGAGAAGACGAGAAATTAGCTGAGAAATATTCTCGTAGAATACCAAAAAGCATTGCTGAGTAACACGGAAAAGAATTGTCCAAGCCCACATAGATTGGTTGTGGAGTAGAATTAGAAAGACCTTTATCCAGCAGGCGATTGACAGTGATTGACTATTCTCTACACGTGTCACGGCAAACAATAATTTGCGTTCTACCTGCTGCAGATTTTCGTCTAATTTCGAAGTCTCGTACGAGATTCGAACTTGTCGTATAGGCGTCTTAACGAACCACCCCGACTTCTTTTTCTATTCGAAGTCAAACATCTAAAAAGCACTGAAACATATGTTTAATTATTTTCAGTAAAAATCAAATTTAATTTCTGTAAACTTAAGGAATTGCGTGATACGGACATGCCATTATAATAATTTAAATTCAAACCTCATTCTCTTCCATCCTAAGACCAATACCATGCCGCTGGCGCAAAGACCTGGACATTACATAAGTTAGAGAAGAAATATTTAGAGAGTTTCGAAATGTGGTATTGGAGAAAGATAAAATGGACGGAGAGAGAGTAACGAACGATGTTTTTAAAACGGATAGGAGAGAAGAGGATGATTTTAGCTAGCATCCTTCGTAGGGCGGTAAATTGGATTGGACACATCTTACGAAGAAATTGTTTTCTTCATACCGCTTTAGAAAGAAAGATGGAAGGAAAACAAGGAGTAGGAAGAAGAAGAACACAGCTGAATATTAGGAGTTCAAAGAAGAAGCTGATCAAGAAACGTGGCAGAGAGATTTTCAGGATTCTCCTAAAAAAAAAAAAAAAAAAAAAAAAACTAGATCCAGGACCTGCCAGCGGGCGGAATACTTATACGTTGATGAGTCAGTCAGAATTTTTTTTATATACTCGTATATAGAGATAATATAATATTATGATCCAAGAGGATTCGAACTAAGACCACTTAATTATGATTCACCTAATTTTCTGTGTTTATGAGGCGTCTGTACTTGGATATTAAAATAACATTTTGTTCTACGTGAGTGAAGACGTTGGAAGCTTGAAATTAAAAAAAATGACCGTATTTTCCACTGAACAATAGCTTTGTATCTCAAACGGAAAGTTTTAAAAATACTTTGTAGTTACATGTGTAGCAATCTTAAGATTAATAACTTGACAGGACAAAACACAATGAGTAATTCTCTTAGCAGTTTCTTTCTTTCTTTTTTTAAATACGCATTCTCTTAGGTTATTCCTGTTTGCACAATGGTAAGGTGAATAACAAAAACAGCAACTTTTATTTTTTAATGGTTGGACCCACAGTACTATGAGTCACGAGATTAAACCTTGAATACTGTCACACTATACTCTCTACACCCTGAAGCCATTTTGTGTCAGCACAGTTAAAAGAGGTCATTTGTCTTGGAAAATTTACTGTCTTTTGTAAAACCCGATGGTATTTTCTGCGAAATAAATCCGTGCTATCCTATTTTAGGTATCCATACGTGAATTAATGAATTAGGATTTCTTTCTTCATGACATTGATTACTATAGTCAGTGGTGCCCACCCCCCCTCATGTCCATGACGCACCCCCCCTCAATTGTCCATCCGTAGGTGTTCTTCCATGAAAAAAAAATATTTTCGATTAATTTTTACACCTCCTCAAACATATTTATATAGATTTTTAACCCCCCCAAATATTTCAATGACGCAGTTTGCGTCATAGCCCCCCCCTTGTGGGCACCCCTGCTATAGTGCGTGGCACCTAAACTGGCGTATGACCTTCAGTACTGCTATCTCGTCAACCAAATCAGGTTGAAGTGATGTTGTCAGCGCAATAATGTGGAAGACGACTTCGACCGGAACTAAGAAAGGAATTTGACATTTCTGAACAGTAACCGAGAGTTGTAGAATTTATTTTTCTGAAAATATTGATGAAGGAACCATGCTTATAATTTAAGGGATCTTCTCTAGTAAGATAGTGAAATCGGCTCTTGATCTAAATTAGATCGTTATTGACCCAAAATGTTACTTTTGTCCTAAAGTTACCTCAAAAAAGGTTTGGACCCCTACCCCCCGGAATTATCATATCATACATGCTCAAAAATGAGTATTTTTCAATTTTGATGGGGGTGGTCGAAATATTTCAAAAGTTTCACAAATTGTAGATATTATGTAGGTGCAAATGTGACTTTTTTGTTTTTAATTTATGCAAGAGAAGGGAAAATTGTGAACTCTGGCAAAGAAATGTTTGAAGTTTGACCTTGAGAGCCCTAAAATGGTCGAAAAACTACCAAAAAAAAAAGCACGTTGGTTTTCAGTTTTATTTCGTTTTAACAATGTTGTCATCACTTTCAAGCCCTCCCCCCCCAAAAAAACTATATTTTGTACCTAACATATTACAATATTTAAAATAAAAATCAGGGACATGTTCCCTAATTTTTAAAACGATTTTTTGAAATTTTGAACACAAAAAAAAGAAAAAGAAAGAAAGAAAATGCGCATCGAAATGTTTGCAAAAAAAATCACACGTACACCTACATAGTATCTACAATCTGTGAAACTTTCAAAATACCTCGACCACCCCACCAGATTTTTTTTTTTAATATTAAATTTTGTGCATGTATGATACGATAATTCGGTAAGGGGTGGGGATACGAGGCCATTTTTTTTTAAAACAGTTTTAGGTCAAAAGTAACATTTTGGGTCAATAATGACCTATTTGAATCAAGGGACGATTTCACTTACTAAGAAAGACCCTTTTTCGTGTTCTAGTGCTGTTTTATTTTCCTGTAATTTCTTATTATTGTTATTACTTCATTGTGAATGTTGATTTTATCAATAATTAGCTTTGAAATATTTTATGGATCTCCTCAAATTTCAAATTTCCGTTGTACAGTGCAGTTCTAAATGGAATTTACAACTGTAACTGTATAGTGTGTTCTTCTGGTACTACTATGCAGAACTGTTCGTGGATACGAAGCTCAACAAATTTTAAAATCACGTTATTATTACCTAGGTATTATAAGTATAGGTTATAAAAACTGTTCGTAAACTTTCTTCAGCAAATCCCTGGATCACCGCAAAATATTCTATGATGTACCCTAGTATCAAGAAAGCTTTCGGCTAGTTGGCGCGTACTTGGCTTTTGCCTTTCTATGCTTGCACTTGAAGCGCATGCTTTCATTGCACTTGCAAGCGATGCTTTAGACTCTTCGCAGAGCGTCATAGCATCACTGCTCGTTTATTGGCTATTGACTTGACTTGACTTGTAGAAATACAACGCTTGCGTCAAGCTTGAATGGGACACTGAATGCAAGTTGTCCCCATGTAACTTCGTTACTGGAATTCAGCTTGCAGTGTGCTTGCACGTTTTCTAATCATGCTGGATGCAAGCTTGGCCGACTTGCAATTCAAGCTTACAGCAAGCGCTTGGCAAGTTGTCTCTGCTAGTAGGGTAATATGATTAATAATTCTCAGGTACATTGTAATTTCAATTAATATTTCAGTTACTCATTTAAAAGTTAAATCTACCTAATCGCATTAGCTAAAGCCGCTAAGCAAAGCGTAAATACTATAGTATAGCGTCTAGCACAGAAAACACTTCTTGGTGGTTCATGAAAGGCAGATGGTACTATTAATTAGGTTAATTAATTTTTAAATCAGTACCAATACCCTGGTTGTACTGGGATACCGTGTCTCGTGACAGTGAAATCAAGTTTGCTGGTTCTGATCAGAGAAATGATGACTGACAAATCATATTGGCATTATGGCAATGATCTAGCGTTGCGAGGACAATTGCGTAGCGACTTGAAAACAGGAAGTAATTAGGGATGCGCTCGAGTCGAGACATGTCTCGAATCCCGACTCGACTCGACTCGAATTCGAGTCGAGATTCGAGTCGAGACACACTTTGTAAAATTCGAGACGAGTCGAGACAAACGTATTTCTCGACTCGAATTTTCGAGTCGAGACACGAGTCGAGTCGAGACGGCTCTTAAAAATCTCGACTCGACTCGAATGTCTCGAAAATCTTTCTATAATTTTTAATATTATTTTGAAGAAAGTATTCACTCAGAAACAGCCTTGAAACCAATTCCAGCTTTTATTCCTTTAGAAAGGTACAGAACGCATAAAATTAATAGTTAATCTTTAAAGATCAAGATTTAATTTTCAGCTCAATTCAGTTAATTAGAACTAATAGTTAATGTCGTTGTATTTGGTTGTACTGTAAATATAATGATAATAATAATAATAATTGATTATCTAGTTTGTATAAAACTATTATCCGTAGTCTAAATCTAGTTTGTATAAAACTATTGCGATAGAGTGAACTTCATAAATTCTCTGAATGAGCAGTTGGTAGTCTATAGTAATTTAGCATAGTTATAATTATTGTGTTTTCGTTCCCATGAACGCAATAGGGTTACGTAACTTCTGGATTATTCGCTTGCCCAACTATTCTGAGGCTTTAATATGTTGCAGCATATCACGAGCTACGGATAATATATAATGTAACATTTGTTGTACATCACATATTATGATACGAGACTATTTTACATAGTATATCTTATCTAATATAAATAAAATAAAGAGTTTGTTTGTGTGTTTGTCTGTCTGTCTGTGCGACCTGGGGACCAGACGAGTGGACCGAGAGTTCCCAAAATTTGGTCACGGGTACCTTAGTCCAGGCCCCAGATCAAGACGAAGCGTTTTCTTTTAATTTCGAACCAGGAAGGTCTCGGGGGGGACGTTTACTGGGACCGACCTGGGGACCAAACAAGTTGACCGAGAGTTACCAAATTTTGGTCACGGATACCTTGGTCCAGGTCCCAGTCTAAGGCGAAGCGTTTTTGTCAAAATTGGAACCAGGGGGTCTCAGGGGGGCGTTTAGCGAGACATGTAGTAAAATAATCCAAATTGATCGACATTAGTGTCAAATCCATAGTTTTCACGGTCGCTGAGATCAATGGTGACACTTCCATCAGCGATGACTTGCAAATTCAGCTACTACTGTATGCGGGCCGGGTGTCAGCGGGTGAGGAATACCGAGACATGTATAAATAGCCCATATTGATTGATACTAGTGTCAAATCCTTAGTTTTCGCGGTCACTGAAATGAATGGTGATACTTTTACAGGTGTTGACTTCCAAATACAGCCCCCATGCAAAGAATGGGTATATTAAGCTAGTATTACAATAAATGGACTGCTTGGATGCCAAGAACTAGTACAGATAAGTACCATCCACTTCTATGAATAGGTATTTTTTAAAAGGATTTTTGTAAACACTAAGTTATAAAACAATGAACTACATACAGTAGTTATGGTTTTGGTTCCCAACATAAAAGAAATAGGGATTGTTCTTGAGATATTGAACTTTAACTTTCACTCCTGGAAAATTTCAATTTTGGAGTTAGGCCACTTGGCATCAAAGCAGTTCACTGTAAGATAAATACATTCCGCACATTAGTAATATAGTTGTTCAGGGGCCTTCGATTTCCATCCTCTCAAATGAAAGCTGAATGATTGCTTGATATATGCTGACTATATAGGAGAAATAGTGTATTCAGTTTTCGAGCTTTGGTGCGTATCCGTATTTACACTCTGATATAACTTTAAGTTCACACTCAAATCGAGCTAATTGTTTAATGCATTTCGAAAGCTTTTGTTTTTATGCAGCTCATTAAGGAAAATCTATTTCATAATCGTAACATTTATGTACTAAGAAACTATGAACGCAAAGTGGACTCGACCTAGCCCCGTGGCCGCTGTGACTCAGTGGCACAGCTCTCACCCTTGGTGTGTGAGGACTCTGATTCTGTGTGAACTCCGCGGCTAGTGTATGCGTACAGAGTCGGAAGCGGTATGTATTGTTTATGCTACTTACAACGTTACCCCCCACATAAAATATAAATTCACCCTTTCTCCCTTCTCTTTTTCGAATACAATGAACCGACTCTTTTGCTGAAGAACGATGCTAAAAGAAAATTGAAACATCTGTCTCTAAACTTTCTTTGAAGCGCAGTCTTTTGTATTTGTAAGGTTTTGCGAGTGTTTTCGAGATAGCCAAATTTTTACCATGGACTCCTGCTGCGAACTGACCGTGAGTAAACACCCGATCTCGCTGTGCTCAATTTCTCTCGCACACGTGAAATGGGTTTGTTGTTTCCAAAACAAATAGGAAGTTACCTTGTGCTTTTGCATTTCTGCACGCACACAGGTACCATTGTTGTTTTAATGATCAGAAGAAATATCAAAACCATCCGATATATATGATACAAAACAGCTAACAGAGGGAGGCAAAATAAAAGTAGGCCTATACCAAGTTTTCCGCGTGGTACCATTATGGAGAATAAATATTTGATAAAGTCACGTAGATGCGCTTAAACCTATTCCATCTGTCCTTATAATTTTTCTGGTCTCATCAATTTCTCAGGAGAATACGTACCAAATTTCACAAAATTAAATCCCCACGTTAAGCGGGTTTGCATATCCAGGCTCCTAACTATGAAAACATTTACGCTCACTCCAACCTCAATCATTTCACGAATTCAACCTGTTTTACGTATGTTATTAGGACATAATATCGATTGTGATTTCTTCTAAAAACACTTTTATACATTGCAAGAGCTGTAACGTCCAAATATTTACTGAAAACTCATAGTCGTATCGGAATAAACAAAAGCGAGTATGGAACAGTAATCTGCTTTCACAACAGGCAAAAGAACATGTGCATAGGCATATAAAACGGTCGAGTGGTTTGGGTCGATACACTATCAATCACATGTTTGTGTGTTCAAATCCGGTAGCAAGTTGTTTCTTTTTTAAGTGTCTTCCTATTTTCATCCGGAGGCTGAAAATATTTCTTTGAGTAACTCATTGAAAACTTCTTTTGTTTCAAATTCGATTAGAACGGAACATTGTATGAATTGCAAATCATAAATCAATAGCTTAAAAAAAAATGAAGTATACCCACTACAACATTATCCTCTGATTTGTAACGAAAAACTATTTATAAACAGTGGTGACTTCAGAAAATTATCCTCGGGGGGGAATTTCAATATGCGGGTGGAGGGCAAACATTGGTAGTCCATATTGAGCACGATCGAATATATGGTCCTGAAGGCGGAAATTTCTTAGCTCGAAAGGGGTCTCAAATTCTCCGTCAAATCACGTCCTGAAAGTATCATTGCTTAAAAGCTTTTCGTAGCAAATATAATATTACACTTGTTTCTCGTTCTACATTTAGAATTGGTAAAATCATAACTTACAGAGGATTATAATAAAAGCATAAAAATTACAATACCAATCATGTATAAATTATCCTGTAAGTTACCAACTTTGGGTCAGATTAAAACTCAAATATTTGTTTTCGGATTGCACTTAGAAGTAAGTCCTCTCTATATAATCCTGATTGGAAAGCCATGTATAACTCTAATTAATTAATCAATATTTATACAAATATTTTTTTATTTTACTATTTTTACTATTCAATATTATATACACTTCATTTCCAAAATCAAAATCTCGAAAATGTATATTGTACGAGTGCAGATTCGGAAATAAATGATTATTTATCATACATATTGGTCTCTATTCGAAATTCTATTTAATCGAATCCGACAAGAACACAGACAGAAACATTGAGAACAGGTGAAAAAAAAGAGAGAAAAAGGTGCCGTACCCGGCGGAGACTCGAACTTAGTTCGAATGGTGCTTTATAAGCCGAACGCCTTAGACCACTCGGCTATGGTAACAGCTAGTGATTGTAGCAAAGGCTTCGAGTAGTAGTTTCTATTACAGAATAACGTTTTCTATTGCCTAAAATTTAAACCTAATTTACTTTGATATAATATATCTATTAATTTGTTTCATGAACACGTTTTCTTTACTTTGATGAATGATGTATGTTGTTGATATAGATTCTATTACACGTTCTTTAGTAAATATTATAGAAAGTATCAGTTATATTTATGATCTTTCGTGGAAATTGACTGGCACATGCGCAGTACACAGACAGTTCAATTGGAAGGCGAGGAAGGAAACGCTAACACACTGTTAGAATGTTTCCCTCACAAGCAGTAGTTCCCAACCGAGGGACGACGGGACGCACTTCATCCTCCTGGGGTGGCGTGAAGGGTTTACGAAGTCCCTTCGTTGTGTTATATTTCTTGAATGATTATGCACAATATACAGTCACATCTTCTACACATTTGGAAGTAATAAATCGTAGTATAAATAAATCGTCCTCCACACACAGTGATTGTTGCTTTTCCCAGATTATAAACTGGAACACTTTTTATTTCAATAGAATATAAAAGTTTCCATGGGAGGGGTTACAACCCCCCGGGGTCTTTGATATGTCACCGCCTAAACTGTAACTTTCAAGTTAGAATCGAAAAATGGAGACATGTGACCTACTAAATATATTTTTAGTTCATTATACATTTTCATAAATAAAATATCCACAATTACAATGACAGTAAATGCTATGTAATTATTGTAAATGTTTGTACTTTCATTTTCCCTCTTTCTTCTCAACTGAGCTTGAAAAATGTAAAAATGGGAGGTTAAGAATTTCAAATATTACGTATATTTTAGCGTATTACGAAATTATAATTAATAGAATCCGGCAGGATCACAAACAGAAACGTCAAGAAGAGGTAAAACCAAATTGTACTGTGGTGGGATTCGAACTACTCTTGAATGGTGCCTCAGAATCTCTAGCCGAATGCCTTAGTCCACTCGGCTAATGTCACAAGTTGAAAATATAGTAAGCGTGTTTCGTGTTCAATCTTTTGTTACAGTATGAAATTTATTTTGTTCTCTGAAGTTTAAGCCTATTTTGGCCTGATGTAATAGTCTGTTGAAATTGTTTTATGTTTACGGTATTCTTTACTTTGACGAATGATGTTGTTAATATAGGTTCTATTACGTATTCGTTCATAAATATTACAACAATTGTCAGGATTATTTATGATCTTTCATGAAAACTGACTGGTGCATGCGCAGTAGAAACAGAAAGATGCACTTTACCGACATTTGTCATACACGCCAGAACGCAAATTTCTAACAGGTTCTGAAAATGCCTCGCTCTAAAGGTTGTGGAGAACTGTCTGTTGCTCTGAGAGGAGAAATCATAGGCCGAGCAAAAATGGGACAAACTGTGCCTCAGATTGCTAGAGATCTGGGATGTGACAAGAAAACGGTCAAGAAATGGGTTCAGCGACATGAAGAAGGTGGTGAATGGTTCAGGTCTCGGTCAAGAAGTGGAAGGCCAAAAGAGACAACTGCAGCTCAAGATCAAGTTTTAGTTACAGAAGTAATCAACAGACCTCTACGCCACACGTCAATCCTCTTGGACAAAGCCAGAGAATATAATTGTTCTCACGAAACAATAAGAAGAAGATTATTGGGGGCTGGTCTACACTGTTCAAGACCCGCTAGGAAGACTCTCCTGACTGAAACTCACAAGGCCAGACGAATGGAATGGGCACAGAATAACACAACCCAACCTCAGTCATATTGGGACTTAGTCATCTGGACTGACGAGAAGGTTTTCAAGTCTAACCAACAAGGCAGAGTTATATTGTATAGACCGCGCGGAACCAGGTATGCTGAACAAAATATTATCAGAACTTCTTGTTCAGGACGAATATCAGCACACTTTTGGGGATACATGACGGCTGCTGGTCCTGGAAATTTGGTTGCGGTGCCTGAGAGAATGAACAGCAGTGTTTACATTAATATCCTCGAAAATACTTTGTTACCGTCCTTAGAAAGAAACTTCCCCGAACAGGAAGAATATATATTTATGCATGATAACAGTGCTGTTCACACTTCCCGGCAAACACGAGAGTGGCTAAGTGAACATCCAGAGTTAATTTGTATTGAGTGGCTCCCTCTATCCCCAGATTTGAACCCAATTGAACATCTCTGGGCCTACATGGTGCAAGAATGGGAAGAGAGACGTGAAGACAGAGACCAAACGTTTCTTCAAAATCATGTTATGGAACTGTGGCAACATTTTCGTGACACACCGTCGTATTGCTCGAGACTTGTATCTAGTATCCCCTCCAGACTTCAAGAAGTTATTGACTCTGGAGGTGATTACACGAAGTACTAGTGTGTTATTTTTTGTGTAAACATTTATTTAAGTTTCATTTATTTATTATATTTTTTCAAGAGCAATACTTTCGTTCTTCATTCTTTTCCTTTGCTTGTTTACTTATTAGTTCGTTAAAACGTTAAGGAAGAGTAGTATATCTTCAAAAAGTATTTGTGAATTTACTTTGAACGTTTCTAAGAATACATTTACTTTTTTTTCTTACTCTATATCATGCCCAATATTACTTTCATTTCAGTTATTTAATAACTTTATTTCACACCTCGGATAAAAGTATTATTGTCTTTTTAACGATGTTTTTCCTTTTGATTGTGTAATTTCTAGTTTCATTGAATTATCTCAATTCGAATGAATAAATCACATTTTGTTTATTGTCCCTTCCTTAGCTAGGTTCGAATTCGAGAACAATGTGGTGTAATTTACGTTCTTTATTCTTCACATTGTGCAGTAATGACAATATTAATTATTTTTCATGAGTCCAGTTGATCAGTGAGAATATGGACAAACATTAACCTGGTGATTCTTTACGCAACGACAAGCGCAAAATTCATTTTAGCTGTCCTCTATACTTCACAGCGATGAAACATTCTAACAGTGTGTTAGCGTTTCCTTCCTCGCCTTCCAATTGAACTGTCTGTGTACTGCGCATGCGCCAGTCAATTTTCATGAAAGATCATAAATAACCCTGATACTTTCTATAATATTTACTAAAGAACGTGTAATAGAATCTATATCAACAACATACATCATTCATCAAAGTAACGAAAACGTGTTTATGAAACAAATTAATAGATATATTATATCAAAGTAAATTAGGTTTAAATTTTAGGCAATAGAAAACGTTATTCTGTAATAGGAACTACTACTCGAAGCCTTTGCTACAATCACTAGCTGTTACCATAGCCGAGTGGTCTAAGGCGTTCGGCTTATAAAGCACCATTCGAACTAAGTTCGAGTCTCCGCCGGGTACGGCACCTTTTTCTCTCTTTTTTTTCACCTGTTCTCAATGTTTCTGTCTGTGTTCTTGTCGGATTCGATTAAATAGAATTTCGAATAGAGACCAATATATATGATAAATAATCATTTATTTCCGAATCTGCACTCGTACAATATACATTTTCGAGATTTTGATTTTGGAAATGAAGTGTATAATATTGAATAGTAAAAATAGTAAAATAAAAAAATATTTGTATAAGTATTGATTAATTAATTAGAGTTATACATGGCTTTCCAATCAGGATTATATAGAGAGGACTTACTTCTAAGTGCAATCCGAAAACAAATATTTGAGTTTTAATCTGACCCAAAGTTGGTAACTTACAGGATAATTTATACATGATTGGTATTGTAATTTTTATGCTTTTATTATAATCCTCTGTGTTATGATTTTACCAATTCTAAATGTAGAACGAGAAACAAGTGTAATATTATATTTGCTACGAAAAGCTTTTAAGCAATGATACTTTCAGGACGTGATTTGACGGAGAATTTGAGACCCCTTTCGAGCTAAGAAATTTCCGCCTTCAGGACCATATATTCGATCGTGCTCAATATGGACTACCAATGTTTGCCCTCCACCCGCATATTGAAATTCCCCCCGAGGATAATTTTCTGAAGTCACCACTGTTTATAAATAGTTTTTCGTTACAAATCAGAGGATAATGTTGTAGTGGGTATACTTCATTTTTTTTTAAGCTATGGATTTATGATTTGCAATTCATATAATGTTCCGTTCTAATCGAATTTGAAACAAAAAAAGTTTTCAATGAGTTACTCAAAGAAATATTTTCAGCCTCCGGATGAAAATAGGAAGACACTTAAAAAAGAAACAACTTGCTACCGGGTTTGAACACACAAACATGTGATTGATAGTGTATCGACCCAAACCACTCGACCGTTTTGTATGCCTTTGCACATGTTCTTTTGCCTGTTGTGAAAGCAGTTTACTGTTCCATACTCGCTTTTGTTTATTCCGATACGACTATGAGTTTTCAGTAAATATTTGGACGTTACAGCTCTTGCAATGTATAAAAGTGTTTTTAGAAGAAATCGCAATCGATATTATGTCCTAATAACATACGTAAAACAGGTTGAATTCGTGAAATGATTGAGGTTGGAGTGAGCGTAAATGTTTTCATAGTTAGGAGCCTGGATATGCAAACCCGCTTAACGTGGGGATTTAATTTTGTGAAATTTGGTACAACATATGTCCAAATTCCATATATACTCTTTCTAAACTAATGAGTAAACTCATTAAGAACACCAACTGATATCAATAAACAGGAAAGAAAACAATACTTTATACTTCTATCATTTGGTATACATCTCTATGAAGCACAGCTTGTTTCTTTTTGAAATAGCTCCTTCGTGTCACAGCTGTGGTTAGTTTTGTTTTGTGTTGGGATGAAAGAGAGAAATGCAACATTTGCTTCGAGGTGAAGTTATATATATATTATTAAGATGAGCGGTGATAAGCGAGGTTTAACAAAGAGTGCCTTTCGGATGCACAATTTAACGGGTAGTTGCAGTCAATGTTGAGAATCGAACCAAAGCTATGTAAGACATGTTAATATTGAGCTCTTTTGTGGTAAGAGTGAACTTCAGAAACACACAAAAGACTTGAAACATCAAGCTAATGTAAAGCAATTGAAAAATAGCCTACCTATCGCTGCATCTTTTCTGTGGCTAGAAACATGCAGTGTGTAGCAACAAGAATCGTGTTAAGGACTTTTTTTCGAACATAACATTCCCTTCCACACCATAACAGACAATATAATGTTTGTTAAAAGAAAGTGCACATAATATTTTAAAATTTTGTTTGTGATTCTATGATGCATAATTATAAATAATGCCTTTCATACTACGAGAATGAGTTCAACTATACGTCATGGCCCCTCTAAAGCGGGGCCGCGGTGGCTCAGTGGTAGATCGTTCACCTCTGGTGCTTGGGGACCCTGGTTCGATCCCAGCTCGTACCAAGTGAACTTTGTGGTGGACAAACACCGTGTGCGTGGGTTTCCTCGGGGTTCTTCCGTTCCTCCCACTTTCTTCATTCCACGATTTCACTAATTTCTCATCATCACCCCTCTCCTTTAGCCTAACCGGCATAACCGTGGGACGTAAAACTCAAAGATTTCACTTCATTTTTTCCCTCGAAAGCGATATCTTTCAAAATTATTTATTGTTAGATATTGTAAATTTACGGTATCTATTTTAGTAGACGGGAAATTTTGCATCTAATCGGATAATTTCATGGCTTCTAACAGGAATTCGCAGTTACGAAATTTGCATCACTGTCTTTTGAAAGGATGCCTAGAAAAAATACTACTAGAAAATAACTGAAAACACAAAATGGATTTGATAGCCAAATTCACGTCATCTTGGTGCGTCATCGTTTTTCTTTAAATATTTGTATTTAGTATTAGATTAGAGTTTAGTGTCCCTTTCAGCATCAAGGCTATATGAGACGTGAACTTACAAATTAACGTGGGTTCAGAACCACAGGAGTTCCCATCGGAAATCGAACCTAGGTCTCCCGCACCAAAGACGCGTACGCTAATCATATGGACAAGGGTGTTCGATATTTATTAATGTGTACATAAAGTTGTGAAATTGCGCTTGTATAATGGAATGCAATTCCTTCTACTGACATAAACCTTCACAATACTTAGCTGGACAAAGTATCTTTAAAAAGAAAATGTCACTCTTTATGTTTCAGTTCCTGGTTCGACTGAAGGATGGAACAAATTGCAATGAGCGTTTTTGGATCCTACTTTGTGTAGTTGATTCATCATAAACTTGGTATTTGATACGGATATGAACTATTACACTTATTTGGTGTTTATTTCTAAATAATAAGTCCTAATACAATTTCATAAAGTTGTAATTCTTCTTTAGTTTGTATCACTTTACACAATGACAAATCCAAAAGGTGTGTTGTATCGGTGCAGTACCAGTTTTTCACGTTTTTCAAAATGTTCCAAAACCCAAAGAATAATCTTTAATTTCTGATATTTTAGTCGTCACAAATTACAATTTTATAATGTAGTCAATGTTTATAATTACTGGGCAGTTTGGCGTTTAAACTAATGACATCATAATAAAGTCAAAACCCTAATTTTGAGTTGAATTGATTCTGATTTTAACGTCCCGTTCAGCAGCGAGGCTATATGAGAATGGACCTACTGATTAACGTGGAATCCGAACCTCATGAACTCCCACCGGGAATCAAGCCCAGGTTTCCCACGCCAAAGGCAAATATGCTAACCGTTAGCCACGAAGGAGCTCCACCATAATTTTAGTGGGCGATAAGAAATATCTCGCCAGTGCTTTTACAATAAATAAAATTTTATAAGTATTAAAGAATAGTGGTAAAAGATTTTATAATAGTTCTTTTATTTATGAGATATGAGTATTTTGAAAAAAAAAAAAAAAAACAACTAAAGAATAGGTTGGCGGAACCACAAAAGACTCATAAAATAAACTTTCTTATAAATACATACGCACCTTACTCACCTTTTATAATTGATATGCTTACGTTCTCCATAAAAACAGAAATTCTTTTTTAGTGATACTTTACACAAGATCATGAAGTGGGTTCAAATTTAATTAAAGGCAAAATACAATACAATAATCCACAAATATTGCCTCAAGTGAGTTTAAAGATTTCTAAACACTAGTGCGAAACCGGGCTCTGCCGTTGCGATCGATTTACAGGTCTTGAGACGAAAGTAAGAATGGTCTTACGCACACAGTAAGTAAAAACAATTAATATGCCGGTAACTTTCCCCCAAATGGGTGTATCTTAAAACTAATCTCACCATTATTTTTCTAATTAAATTCTAGCCCGAAATTATGTATCATATTACCCTATTCCCATTTTGAAAACTTGACCTTAATTTAAAATGGCGGATTTCAAGATGGCTGCCATCAAGGTCATATCTACCATACGACTTCCCCCCAGGACTTATATGTATCCACATGATTTTTCTTCACTTTTCTTCATTAACGCTCCGTTTACAAAGGGTAGTAAGGGACTTCTGTGGTAATCTCTAATAACCACATCACAACTCTTAAAAGTTATTTAAAAAAATAGAAAACATGCACCATGGCAAAAATTTGTCATCACAAGTAATGATGCATACATGCCTTCTATCAGCAAAAAAAGTTTCATTGAAATTGGAGCCGGACATTTGAGTGATGTCCCTTGTGGGATGTGATTGAACGTGACGTCAGAACACATCGTCCCCCTTCCCGGAATTTACGGGAATTAGGTGACTGAGTGAGCACATGTGGTGCCAGCTCTCTCCAGCGACCTATCAAGGATCATTGCGTGTATGCCAAGACGTGTCGCCGTTTTTATCCATGCCAAAAGTCGACATACTGACAATTAGGTAGGTAGTCATGATGGTCTGGCTGATGTGTGCGTATATTTTAGCTCGTACATTTTGTCTCGACTCGAATTTCGAGACGTCTCGACTCGAATTCGAGTCGAGTCGAGACAGAGACTGTCGAGTCGAGACACAAGTCGAGACAGAAACATATTTTCGAGTCGAGACACGAGTCGAGACAACATTTTCTCGAGACGAGTCGAGACAGGCTTAAATCTCGACTCGACTCGACTCGAATGCATCCCTAGAAGCAATAAACTCCGATCTAGAACGCCAACATTAATGGTGAGAAGCCGGCTATTTGATCTTCATTCTCTACGGGCTGTTGTGCCAGGAACTTAGTTTCAGCTTTTAATTTTAGAGCAGCAAAAAGGAAAAACCCTTTCCGTCAACCAACTGAGTGAAGTAAAGAGACCAAAAACAAGTTTGAAGTCAAAACTTACATTTGTTTTCTTTTTGATCTTATATTCTTGGTACCTGCTTGGCCCAATTCGTGGGCACAATTGGTAGCGTACCATTCCAAATATTTGCGGGATGAATTCCACAGATGAATTTCGGGGAACTGCATATACAGGGGTGCCCACAAAGGGGGGCTATGGCGCAAACTGCGTCATTGAAATATTTCGGGGGGGTTAAAAATCTATATAAATATGTTTGAGGATGTGTAACAATTAATCGCAAAGATTTTTTTCATGGAAGAACACCTACAGATAGACAATTGGGGGGGGGGCGTCATGGACATGAGGGGGGGTGGGCACCACTGGCATATACGAAGTTTGGTGAACAAGTACTATATTTTATAGAACATATTCATTACATTATAAATCCTCTCTCCCCTATGCAGTGTTTTTAGCGATCACTTCTATCCCCATTAGCCACCAAGAAGTGTTTTATGTGCTTTACTTATCATTTGCATGTGCGGAGTACGAATTGGTGTGCAATAAAGTTGTGAAATTTGGAGTGTAGATATACCGGATGGTAAGAAACTATTAGAACAAACTTCGGGAACTGATTCCCGACACCGAAAAAAAAAAAAAAACTCCGCTGGAACTTTGATTAGTGAGGGATAGTTTCGGCGATATAAGGTACCGAAAGCGTGGGAAAATGAACTTCAGAGGGCTGTAATTCTAAAACAACGCAACGTAGAGAGTGCGGTTTAGAACATCACACTCGAAATCATACCTTCTCGATTGAAAAATGTACGTTTCAAACCTCCGCAAGATATGTGCGAGGGATTCCCCAAAGGAACATAGGGATTACTTGCCAGGTTATAGAGAATCAGGAGCGTGGGGGGATATAGTGACATCAAGGACGACATTCTTGCAAGAAATACATAAAATCAAAACATCCTTATTTTGAGCAACTGTGTCTCAGTGGTAGAGCGCTCACCTCTGGTGTACAGGGTCCCTAATTCGATCCTAGATCTCTAAGTGGGCTTCATGATGGACTAACAACATGTGCGTAGGTTTCCTCGGTGATCTCCCGTTTCCCCTATTTTCTTCAGTCCACCATGTTTCATTATCCTTTAGTGTCGGTGAATAACGTGAGACTTTAAACTAAAAAAGTACATTATCAATTCAACGTACTGAGGTTATGCGCTGGTTCCACGATGAAAAACACTGAAACTGGAAATAACTCATTTCAACGGCAGTGGCGTATTTAGGGGGGTTTTCGGGCTTAAGACCTCCCGAAATCTTACTTATTATAGTAAAGTATATGAAATATCTTGCAGAATTTTCACATTTTCAGGCAAAGCCCCCCCCCCCCCGCCGAAAGTTAGCAAAACCCCCTGAAACAAAATCGTAAATACGCCACTGTTTCAACCACTTTCGGTTTGAATAACAGGCTAACAGAGGAGATATGGAATCTATTCTTGAGACGCTGAATCGATTTCCAGAAACAGCAGCTTCTCGATACCTCATACCGTTTTCGCTCTGATACTTGTTAGCAGACGGACGGACGAACATTGGTGTTTTTTTAGACTTGCAATACTTATGCATAGCATAGCTTGGAAAAATGAAATGAAATCTTTGAGTTTTACGTCCCACGGTTATGCCGGTTAGGCTAAAGGAGACGGTGATAATGAGAGATGAGTGAAATGGTGGAATGAAAAAAGTGGGAGGAAACGGGAGAACCCCGAGAAAACCTACGCACACGGTGTTTGTCCACCACAAAGTTCACTTGGCAGGGGTTGGGATCGAACCCTGGACCCCAAGCACCAGAGGTGAACGCTCTACCACTGAGCCACTGGCATAGCTTGGAAGTCTAATAGAAACTCCTACCTATATTGGCAATTCAAAAAAAAAAAAAAAAAAAACAGAAATAACTCAAACATTTAATTTTTAGCTTAGTTTCTACTATCGACTGATGTACAGGGTGTCCTAGGAGGAAGGGGCAATATTTAGTTAAATGGTAGTATGGGTGATCCTAAGCAAAAAGGTTTATATAGACGTTGGTCTAATCACAACGGCTTGAGAGGCTGTCAACCATTTTGTATTTTATGTTGCATATTGTTCACTTTGTAATTTTTCAAGAGAGGTGGGACAAAGCGGATTTGAAAGGCGATGGAATTGCCTTTCCAACGGTATGTAACATGTGTCAGTGGTGTCTTTAAAAAGAGGAGTATTGAGGGAAAGTTAAGATTATGTAAGAGAATTGGATGGCAACACTGATTCCCAAATTTCCCTCAATAACTTCCCTTCCAAAGACACCACTGCCACATGCTGCATACCGTTGGAAAGGTCATTCCATCACCTCTCAAATCCACCATATCTCACCTGTGTAGAATAAATACAGGGTGAGCAATAAGCAACGTAAAGGCAAAAATGGTTCACAACCTATAGCTCTCAAACCGTTGAGATTAGGACCCATGTTAATACGAACTTTCTTGCTTAGAATCAACCATAATATCATTTTTCGAATTATTGCTTCTTCCTCTTGGACCTTATTCTATTTCAGCAGAAATTACAATTTAAGAGTTAATTATAATTTTGGGGAAAATATCTCACTGGCCATACCATGTATTGTTGCCTTGCTATCGTCAGGGGCGGATCCAGGACGGACTTCTGGAGGGGGGGCAGTGGGTTGTAGTACTGCTACCTAGAGCTACTTTTAAGAGCTCCAAACTCTGGGATGGGTTTGATTTATATATAAAATAAAAAAAAAACTTTCCTCTTCTTTGGGGG
The DNA here is from genome assembly GCF_964235325.1 of Thermobia domestica. Classification (NCBI taxonomy): domain Eukaryota; kingdom Metazoa; phylum Arthropoda; class Insecta; order Zygentoma; family Lepismatidae; genus Thermobia; species Thermobia domestica. The sequence continues at coordinate 27,279,353 of NC_137457.1, read as the reverse complement.
GGGGGGGTAAATCACCCCGATCGCCCCCCCTCTGGATCTGCCACTGGCTACTGTCATAATAAAGAGCTTAATGGTAATATAATTCAGCACAAAGTTACCAATCTCAGAGAACAAAATTATCGATTTTCGTCTTTAAAATTATCGTATATTACAAAAATATCGTATATTTCTTCTGCACGTGATAATTGCAGAAATTATAATACTACTAATAATAGCAATAACCTATATAAATAAAAATGAAAGCGACTTTATTTGTGACTTAATAACTCTTCAACCATTTGACTGATCTCGATCAAGTTTTCAACAAAGCTGAGGTTCCGGCTGGAAGGGTTCTTATCATTACACTTGGACGATGCAGCTTACGGTAGAGGGAGGAGGGTGATAAATATATATAAATGATCGAAAATGACCGATATTAGTGTTGAATCCATAGTTTTTGGGATCACTGAGATGAACAGTGATACTTCCGATGCCGGTTAAGTCCAAATTCAGCCCCACAACTTGAGGAAGGTGTGGTGTACAAAAATTATAAAAAAATCACCGATATTAGTTCGAATCCTTAGTTTTCCGAGTCGCTGAGATTAACAGTGGCACTTCCAATGCTATTTAAATCCAAATTCAGCCCAGCAACTTGGGGAAGGGGAGGGGGAGATATATATATACGGTGCTAGTCTGTAATAAACTTATCTAGTAATCTTCAGTTTCGAACTCCAAATCGGCGTCACTATGGGCGTCTCTGGCAGGGGGGACGAGGGAGACGCGTTCCCCCAATATTTTGAAGTACAAAATATTCAATATTTTATTCTAATTTAATTTATTTACTAACGATAGAATATCATAAAAATAATAATAATCATATTTATTTAGAATATAATATTCAGGCTCTAAAACGATTATAGCAGATTTCTTAATATACCTCAGGGAGTCCGTAAAGGTAAGCAGAAAAGTAACAAATGGAATCGAAGTTGATAAACAGGTTGGGCTAGGTAGTACCATTTAAATAACTTTCTTTGATGTCTCCCCCAAATTTTACATGCCAGAGACGCCAGTGAGGGTCACTGTTTTTACGATCTTTTAAACCCTTATTAACACTACTTTGAACCAGTCTTTGAAGTGGGGAAAAAAAGCAGAGGTGGTATGTCTTGTTACGATTTTGACTCGACATACCGGCTATCGAAATGTTGAAATGCATAGAGGGTGTGCCTAAAAGATTGCATTCCTATTTACATAATGACTAAAATCATTTGGAGAGCTTCTCTGTTGTAACGAGGCAGGAGCATCATTTAGGGAGCAGGGAGGGGCATTTGTCCCCTCTGAGTTTGAGATTTATATAGATTTTATCAATAGAATAGTATTAAGTCAGTGAAAAACGCGAAATTTTACTTAATTCAAGGGGTCTTGCCCCCCAAGCCAAATCTGAAATGACGCTACTGTAATGAGGGGAGATATGGAGTTACTTTGACACCCCGCCAGCAACTTTCTGAAAAAAAAAAATTTAAAAAATCCCCTTATGTTGCATTATAGAGAATTATACACGAAAATTCTCAAAAGCCTAACGAGGATATTAACAATTACCTGCGGGAAAACTCTCGGTCCCCATACTCGACTCTGGGGTATTCCAAACTCCCGGAAGATTCGTCCACAACAGCAGATAACCTCTAAATCCGCGAATGCTCAAAACACGGCATTTGTACGCATTAAGGCAAGAAGACACACATACACACACATACATAACAAAAACAATTCAAATATGGTACGTCAAAATATGAACTAGATGAACTTCTTTGAAAATATCTCACTTTAAATACAAAAGTCAGAGAAAAGATAACAAAAATGTCGATGTTGTCAACTTAGAAATTATTTCAGATAAGAAATAAAATCTTTTTACGTGTAAAGCTAAACGTCATTTACTGTGTATGAAAACGGATTAATTAAACGTATTTAGGATCTACTTTCCAGACACGGTATATTTTAATCATTGGAAAACCATAGACGGTATGCCTTCATCACTGAAAAACCAGAGGTGGTATGGTATACCACCCCATACCGTCTCATTTCGATCACTGCTCTGAACAATAACAGTATTTCCATCCGACTCGTAAACGTAATTGAATTAAAAGAATTGAGTCAAGGTTGTCATTTGCCAATTCTCAAATAGTTATTGATTTATTTTAGCGGGAATAACTGTTAAAATTGGCTGTGTTTGTGTTTTACAATCATTTAATGCTACGATTTAATTGCACATTCAAAAACTAAAAAAAAAAGTATGCCTTCTAGTATTATCTTATATTCACCTATTATCACAAGGGTATTATCGTGTATAGCAGAGGTTCTCAATCTAATTCCTACCACAACCCCCATTTTATCACATCCTCTTGCCAGCGATCCCCTTATAATTTCTGGTTTGTAATAATCTTCTGTGTGACTTTTATTATACTTATTGCGGAGATCTCATGCTATCCATCTATTCTATAACAGTAAAATCCATTTTGTGTATATAGTGGATACAGTAACTTTCCTAAAAGCGAATGGATTAAAACGAAATTTGGTCAGTTCGTTGATATTACAAATATCGAATCCGATTCGTCATACTGTTTCAAAAAGAGGCAGTTTGAACTTTTTAAAACTTCATAACTTCCTTCATTTTGGGTCATATCATAAAAAAAAGTGATTTCTAATTTTGGTTTAAAAACTTGGACAGTTGTTAAAAATGTTATTGAGTAAATGACTTGATAATGTGCGTTACGAAGATTGAATCGGACATTGGCGCACTAGTTAAATCACACCATAGCCTACGTATCTCATTAGCTTTGCATTTTAATTGTATTTTATCATGCAGGTTTTGTTATATTTTTATTCTTCAGGTATTTTAATATGCAGCTCTCAATACTTTTATATCATACTTCTTTCATTTAAATTCATTTTAGGCAACTCTGCACTGTGTTGGAAATATTTAGTAGACCTATTTTTTGTTGTTCTTAACAGAACAACAAAATATGCTTATGAAAACAAAATTCACAATAGTATTTAAAAATATTTTTCGGTATTAGATTCTAATTATATTTATCTCTTCCGCTTATATTCGCCACCTCGTGAAAACCCCTTGCGACCAATCGAGGGATCCCGAACCCCAGGTTGAGAAACCTTGGTATACAGTAGACCCTATTGTATATCGCCAGCATCAGTTTCACCTTAATAGGAAGCATAGTTCTGGAATAGGGTTGCCAACTGGCCGGTTTTTCACCGGCCTGGCCGGTTATATTGCTGTTATTTTGATTAAAGCCGGCGACCGGTGCAAAACTTCTTACCAGCCCCTTTACGATCGGTTTTTCAAATTTGTGGCTAGTTCGAAGCAATTTCATGTAGTTTGAAGTATAAATTTAAAAAGTAACTTTCGGTTAATATGTTTTGTTAATCTGTTTAGATAATTTTAAAGAGATGATAGGGACTGTATCAGGGAAAATTTGAAATTTACTTCTAAGGAATTTTATTGCTACATTTATTGAGAATGAAAAAGGACTTCTTCAAGCAATTTCCTGTAGTTCAAGTACAAGTTTAAAGAATAAATTTCGATTCCAAATCCAAAATTGACACGTAAATATTAATACACTTTTGTTCATCTGTTTCGATGATTTTAAAGAAGTGGCAGTTACTGATAAACACAATAAAATGATCAATGCCGATTTCAGTTTCTCATTTATAGCACAATTTATCTTTTAAGCTTATTAGTGAATATACTAAGGATATGCAGAATACAGATGTTAATGCACTTTTGTTCACGATAGTACATTTCCTTCCCATGGATGGGTCCGAACAAAGATAAATCACACTTAGACCTATGTCATAAGGAATTTTGATGATTTTGTTGATTTTAATTTTGTTGATATGATTTTGATTTTGATTTTGATTTTGATTTTGATTGTTGATTGTTGATTTTGATTGTTGATTTTGATGTTAATTTTGATGTTAACATTGATTAATTTTAATTGAGATATTAATTAATTTTGATGTTAACATTGATTAATTTTAATTAATTGATGTTAACATTGATTGATATTAACATTGATTAATTTTGATGTTAACATTGATTAATGTTAACATTAATTTATTTTGATGTTAATCTTGATGTTAATTTTGATGTTAATTTTGATTGTTGATTTTGATTTTGTTGATATAATTTGGTTGATTTTAATCAAATTTATCATATGGTACAGTCACATGTTTGAACTTTTGCTTCTTAGTTAAATGCTAATCATATTGTAGTAGTTTGTGCCAATTTACGTGAAGGTAATGAAATTCTAAGAATTGAACCGAACTTGCTTGACGTTGTTAATTCAAACCCAGAAGTCATCGAATGTTTAAGGACATATTACATATGAGAATTATTGATTATATACCGTACGAACATACCATCTTCACAAGCTTCCTGAAATCTTTTTTGTTTTTTTCCTGTCTATATTCAGCTGTGTGAATGTAATGATACAATGTGCCTATATAGGAGAGCAGTGAAATGGAAAAATATAGGCGTATAGACTAACGTAAATGAACGACTGAGTTGCTTCTTTTCATGACGTAATCACTGACCGACCTTGGGTGGTTCTCTACAGGATTTTCTTGTTTCTTCTCGGATTCTCATTAACGAATGCTCGCAAGTGGAAATTCAAGAAGAAGGAAGATAGTATCGCTTGTTAACGGACACAAACAAAAGAAAAAGATTGATTTACTTGATGAAGCGGTATAATTAGGAAACAATAACAACACTATATATATGTACTGTATTATAGACCTACATTTAGTTGTAAAATCCCATTACCTTAACTAGAATGACGCGAAACGTAGCACTTCTAAGAAATCAATCATTCTTCCCGGATTTTTAAACTTTCATAATTTAAATCAGCCATGTTCAATTACACAGCCACACAGTCACAATAAATAAATAAATAATACAAAAAGTTCTGTGCACCGGACCCCATGGTATGTATTAGTGGTGGCCACAAAAACCGTTTTTTCGGTTTTCGATTTTTAGAAAAACCGAAACCGGTTTTTCAAAATCTTCAAAAAAACGGTTTCGGTTTTCTCCAAAACCGGTTCGATTTCTTACCGGAACCGGTTTCGGCTTTCTTCATAACCGGTTCGGTTTTCACCGAAAACGGTTATCGGTTTTCTCCAAACCCGGTTCGGTTTTTCACCGGATCCGGTTTCGGTTTTCTTCAAAACCGGTTCCGTTTTTTTTAAATTTGTTCTATTTCTAACCAGAATAGCGTTTCGTTGTATTCCGAAAACTGATTCCGTTCCCACAGAAATAGTTTTATAAGTTTTCCAAAAGTTTTCACTGAAACCAGTTTCGGTGAAAACCAAAACCGCATTTGAAGATAACCGAAACTGGTTTTGGTGAAAAACTGAACCGGTTTTTTTATAGAGAAAACCGGTTTTTGTGTCCACCACTAATCCATACCCTGGGGTCAGGCACGTAGCGAAGGAGTGGGTCCAGAAGGTCCAGACCACTCCTTCGAAACCAGAAATTTAAAAAATTAAGGAAGGATGAAACAAAAAGAAACAAGAGAAACAAGAATCAGCATTAAAAATAAATAGTTACAGCGCAAAAACAAAAAAATTATGTGGAAAGAAAGTTTTGTTAACACTTGATTCAACAAAGAAAGGAACGCAGATATTGTAAAATATTTTACAAGACATTATTGCATATGTACTTACTTTTCACAATGTGTATTTTTTTATAATAGTTATGAAAGGAAAATTGTTATATTTGAATGAACAGAGGAAGGAACGTAGATATTGTAAAATCTTTTTTAATACTTTTTTATATTCTTTTACTCGAGATTCTTCATAGTTCGTTATTAAAATAAACTAACCTATCCTTATTTTATTGCCCTAACAAACCAATATATGTTGCCAGTAAAATAGCTTAGATTGGGCGAGCCCCTGATGTGATAACCACAGTATTTCACGTCACGCCCCCTCCCCCATTACGAAATCGTGGCTAAACGAACCAATATATGTTTCCAGTAAATTAGTTTAGAATTATCGAGTCCCTGGTGTGATAACCACCGTTTTTCATATTACGCCCCCCCGCCCTATTACGAAATCCTGGTTACGTGCCTGCTGGGGTTCGCTGCAGTTTTTTTTTTTTTTTTTGTATAGCTGTGTTACATGTTTACTCCCTATCCAAAATTACTCAATCGTCCTGTGGTTTTGAAATTTGGATTCTGTGTAACAAAATACATTGTGAGCGTGTGGCCCCCCTCACTCCCATTCCATTTTAAATTCTCCCAGTTTTCCTTGGCTGAATTGGAATGAGGCTGCATGGATTATACGTCGACGCAAACTTTGTGTTAGTTTTATCCTTTTTTATGAGTTGGCAGTGCTGTGAGCAGTAACTTGTATTTCCGGTTGACCGAACAAAAAGGACGTGATATGGTGATGTTCCAAAAAAAATAGTACCGCAGTTTCAAAAGCCATCCTAAGTTGTTTTTATTGATTTCAGAATTTTAAGTATAATATGTTAATGGCAAGATTATTTAACACCCGTGATCCATATTTTTTGTTAACAATACTGCTTATGGATATTTTTTAAAAATAATCCTTTGGTGTGATTGGAGTAAGCTAACCGACGCTAGAGTAAGAAGGCGGGAAGTGTGCGCGAAGATGGATGCCGTAATGAATAGAAGAGGTACATGGCACAGCATCAAAATCCTAAGCTAATTTACTAATCCTTTGTGAAATCGCATCAATATAAGTCAGAGTGAACTACAGAAGTTGTGTTATTTTATAATTCACGTAAGTTACAGTGAAGTTCTACGAAAATAATACAAAATGCCTCAAATCAGCTCAAACTAAGTACGAGCACACCTTTTCAGTTTTGTGACAGCGTTGTTGTTCAGCCCTAAATAACGAGTCTAATGTTGAGTTTCACTCGTGTTTATGATAAAGGAACGTAGGTAAAACAAGAGATCAAAATATTTTGTAAATTGTCAATCAGTGGAAACATAAGCAAGTACATTGCCAACTACACAGCTGAATAATGAAAATAGAAACTAACTTGGAAAACAGGACATCCCTTCGAAGAAGAATGGGAATAGGATTCTAGAAATCTGCCCTCCAATACATCTATTGGCCTCCCCCTCCTTTTTTTAAAAATCTCCAAAACCCCAGTGCGTGTGTGAATTGGTGATTTGTTAAGTAATTTGCCGGCTTCGTCGTTATAGTTTAAAATTCAAATTCAAGTGTTCTAAATACTTTTTTTATTATTTTTAATTTGCCAATAAAATTCATGGGCTAGTATTCAATATGGTAAATGACAAATGAAAATCCTAAAATATAAAAATTACAGAGGTATCAAACTAAAACGTTGAAGTAAGTATGTATGCTGTATGTATAATACTTGTGTTTAAGTAAATCAATATCATACATGTATTATGTTTCAGTTGCTCCATACCAGTTTCTCACGCAAACCACTACTAGAACGGTAAGAATATTTGGTTGGTGTAGAAATTGTACGGATGTGTATCGGGCGTGTCACTGAGCGTGGGTACGCGCATAAACTGATTTGGATCGAACCCATCTTAATTAATGACTACATGCAATTCATCCCACAATCTCTAACCACTACTGCACAAAAGAGAATCTTATACTCCGTTCCATCATTCACATTCATTACAAATGGAAATTCTCAGTGTCTAAATAAAATAATTACACTTAGTGAAATCATAATACAGGCGTACCGATCAAGACACGAGCCCCACAGGTCGTAAGAATACCTGCCCCGAACTGGAACCGAACCCAACACAATCCAATTGTGTTATAACATCTAACTAATACCCAGGGGTTCGCCCTCATTTTTTTAATAAGTGTGTTACGTGTATCCTTCTGATCCAAAATCACTCAAATTTTTCGCTCATAACAAAAAATTGACACGGTCAATTGTTTTGCGACTTCGAAATTTGGGCTTTGTGTAACAAAATATTCGAATTCATACCCAGGGGTCAAGTGCACAGTACTTTTATTTTCTTGTGTGTGTCTGTGTTATTCAATGGGCCTTATGCAGAGTCGTTTTGACGCATGACTAGTACCCTACTTAAGAGCTCGACTAACATATGTTTCCTGCAGTAGTCAGACCTTTAGTATGACACTAATCATACGTCGAAACGACTCTGCATAAGGCGGAATATGTTTTTACACTCGGAGCGTCGACAGAGAGAAATAGTAAGAGGCAAGGAGGGATTGAGGAAGAAGCGGAAGAAAGGCGTAGAAAAGTGTTGCCAGAATATGAACAGTTGTGGATCCACATTAATGGCATATTTATATCTGCAAAATTATAAACCCAGTCACTAAAAAAGAAAAAAAAATCTTTCAGTTTTACATTCCACTGTGATGTTTAATTAGCATCTTGCAGAAATAATTTTGTTTTTTTATTTGAGTATTTACTAAGGAAAAAGTTTGGATTTACTTACATACATAGTAAAAAGTTTTTTTTTTAACATTCCAACTAGATGAAAGAGAAATTGTAATTTGCTAATTAAACATCATACCACGGTTGTGCCCGGTATAGAGCAATTCGCTGACCCTGGGGGGCCATGGGGGCCCGATCCTCCCCCAAAGCTCAATGTGGTCCCCCTCATTGTATTTGTGAATATACAATATTTGACATAATTTGAATGCAATTTGTCTTAAAATCCTCATATATACCTTCTCCATCTGAATGCTCCCTCCCCTCAAACTTACAGAGAAATCGGCGCCCTTGGTATAGAGTTGTAATGAGACGAGATATAATTTTCGTAACGAAATCCATGATAAGACATAGCTCTTCCGATAGAAACAAGATGCATTTTTTCGAGACGAAATAGAGTTCTTCCAATAGAAACATAAATTTTAAAAAATCATACATTTTCAGATCTTAATTTTATTGGTTGATTGAAGTTTAACATCCCGTTTGACTCACACGGATGATTAACTTTTTTTTTTTTCATTTTCTTAGTTTTCTTTCGCTTTGCCCAGGTCAGCTCCCTTTCGCCAAGTTACCCTGTTTTAACTTATTTTAGTAAAGATCAGGCTTGCTTCACTTAATTTAGTCAAGCTTATTTCTAGGGATGGCCACAAAGTTCCGGTTCCGGCGGAACCGGTTCCTCGAGGAACCGGTTCTCGGAGATCCGGTTTTCAGAACCGGTTCCGGACCTGGATCCGAAAACCCGGTTCCAGAAACAGATCTTAGGAACCGGTTCCAGACCTGGATCCGAAAGCCTCCAAACACCCGTAAAGGAGGCACAAAGTTCATCCTTCAAAAATAATGCAAAGAGGACCATGCGCTTGTGCCTTCCCCGCCCAGACCCGCTTGTGCCCCCAGAAAAAAAATTTTGGTCCACCAGTGGGTGTTTAGCCAAATGAGTAAGGCAGTTTGCCTGTTTAGCCAATGAGTTTGCCAGCTACCCAGTTTATTTAGCCAAATGAGACAAGCTGCCGCCGCCTGGGCGCCTGCCTGTCTCTTCCACCATTACATCTAGCATACTGTTCACAGCTTGCTAGCAGCTCGCGTTTAGCGTAGGGATGGTAACAAAGTTTCGGTTCCAAATTCTGTTTTTAAAACCGGTTCCAAACCTGTATCCGAAGAACCGGTTCCAAACCTGGATCCGAAGAACCGGTTCCAGACCTTGATCCGAAAAACCTGTTCCGAAACCGGATCTTCTAGAACCGGATCCGTTCAGGCCCGAAAACCGGTTCCACCAGGAACCGGTTCTGGCCATCCCTACATTTCATGTTAGTCTAAACTCGCCAGAAGTCCCGGTTCGACCGGGACAATTCCGATTATGAGGGGTCGCTCCGGTGTCCCAGTGGGTTTCGTGTTTAGTACTGGTTGGACGGAGAAAAATATTTGAAGACATCTGAAAAAAGCTGAGTTCATCTTTTCAGACATTTTAAAGACCATAACATAAATATTCCTAACCTGAGCCTAGTCATAGAGCACATATCTTCCCCTGGAACGTCTGCTCCAGTAGAAAGAGTACCTATTCTGTAATGGACAAAACATGAACAAATAAGAGAAGTCAACAGTGAGGGGAGTATTGCAAAATGAACTTTGTAGTGACTTGCAGTGAATTCTTTCATAAAATAAATGAATCTAGGACAAAATCCTCCTGAACATAATCCCCTCTGGACATAATCTCCCCCGGTATAATCTCCCCTGGACATAATCCCCCTTCAGCGGACATAAATTCCCCTTGACTGAACATTTACTAGATTAAAAATAAATCTTACTTGGACAAAACCTGAGCCTAGCGCAAATACACTAACTGCAAGAAATGCTTTTTCATAATTTATTATATAAGCAAATGGCAATCAAAAATATAAAATTCAATTATGTTATTTCGCTTACCTTAAAAGTCGTAGGCAGAACTAATTTTCTTTTAGATGAGGAGGTTAGGCATCTTGATATACCAGAAATCTTCGAGCTTTTAAAAATACCTGACTATTTTTGAAACAGACTAAATTAATTTTCAGAGCCTGTCAAATAAATACTCAGGTATAACTTTTATTTCACCATTAGTTCACTCTACTCGCCATCCAAATCTACTCATCATCCAAGTCTACTCGTCATTAATCACATCAAAAATACTGTATATACACTATCTGGTCAAAAGTATCTGGACACCTGGCTGAAAATGACTTACAAGTTCGTGGCGCCCTCTATCGGTACTGCTGGAATTCAATATAGTGTTGGCCCACCCTTAGCCTTGATGACAGCTTCCACTTTCGCAGGCATACTTTCAATCAGGTGCTGAAAGGTTTCGTGGGGAATGGCAGACCATTCTTCACGGAGTGCTGAACTGAGGAGACGTGTCGATGTAGGTCGTTGAGGCCTGGCACGAAGTCGGCGTTCCAAAACATCTCAAAGGTGTTCTATAGGATTCAAGTCAGAACTCTGTGCAGGCCAGTCCATTACGGGGATGTTATGGCCGTGTAGCCACTTCGCCACAGGCCGTGCAGTATGAAAAGGTGTTCGATCGTGTTGAAAGATGCAATCGCCATCCCCGAATTGCTCTTCAACAATAGGAAGCAAGAAGGTGCTTACAACATCAATGTAGGCCTGCGCTGTGAGAGTGCCACGCAAAACAACAAGGGGTGCAAGCCCCCTTCAAGAAAAACATGACCATACCATAACACCACCACTTCCGAATTTTACTGTTGGCACTATACACGCTGACAGATGACGTTCACCGGGCATTCGCCATACCCACACCCTGCCATCCGAACGCCACATTGTGTACCGTGATTCGTCAGTGCACACAACGTTTTCCCACTGTTCAATCGTCCAATGTTTACGCTCCTTACACCAAGTGAGGCGTCGTTTTGCATTTACCTGCGTGATGTGTGACTTATGAGCAGCTGCTCGACCATGAAATCCAAGTTTTCTCACCTCACGCCTAACTGTCATAGTACTTGGAGTGGATCCTGATGCAGTTTGGAATTCCTGTGTCATGTTTTGCTTAGATGTCTGCCTATTACACTTTACGACCCTCTTCAACTGTCGGCGGTCTCTGTCAGTCAACAGACGAGGTCGGCCTGTACGCTTTTGTGCTGTACGTGTCCCTTCACGTTTCCACTTCACTATCACGTCAGACACAGTGGACCTAGGAGTGTGGAAATCTCGCGTACAGACTTCTGACACAAGTGATACCCAATCACCTGACCACGTTCGAAGTCCGTGATTTCCACGGAGCGCCCCATTCTGCCTTCTCACGATGTCTAATGACTACTGAGGTCGCTGATAATGAGTAGCTGGCAGTAGGTGGCAGCACAATGCATCTAATATGAAAAACATATGTTTTTGGGGGTGTCCGGATACTTTTGATCACATAATGTATATTATTTTTTTACAATAATCCACCACTAATCCTCTAAACAGTGGTCACAATCTGAACTTTCATACTTAACACATACGTTTCTTACATGCGAATTCTACAGACTGTATCAATCAGCATCCGTTACACTGAAGAAATGATTAGAAATGTTCATTTAAAAAGGTTCTATACCTTGTATATTTTTGGTAAATCATTAATAATGAGTTAATTAGCTAATTAGTTGCTGTACAGTTTTGATAACATAAAAAGCAAAACATTCAATCATTATCACGATACAACATAAGCTGACGCACTATCTCAAAAATTCCCGACAATATGGCCTACAGTTTTGAGAAAGTCGGTTACAACAATCTCTTTACGCCTATACCTGTTCGACTAACTGCCGTTGATAAGGAAGTTTTTTCTTTACAGCAGCATTCCTTGCACGGTTGTTTTGATAGCAAACTACGGACGCAGCCTCCGCGTCGCATTGGAGCGCATCGATTAATCTCCATATACTGGGCTGAGGATACCCAATTATCTTCTTTATTTTTATTATTCCAGCCTTCGCTGATTTTTATCCTGCTTTCCCCGTTGATTTTAGAATCATGCACATTCCATATACATGAAGGGAACTTTGGAGGTATCCTCTGCAATCGGATAGTATTATCTGTCGGGATGAGGCGGAACGATCCTAACGTACGTTACATCAAAATATTGTAGTAGCTCTTTTCCCTCTTCTGGGGAAGTTTCGATTAAGTGTCGCATTCCAATCCCAACATCATCCTCTGACAGAAACGCAATGGCATCGACTTTTCCAACAAACAACTTAAACTCCAGATCATTTTTATAATGGTTCGCCAATACTAATTCTTGCTCTTTGCGCCAAGTAGATTGTCGTCAAACACTTCGACAATAGCGTTCATTGCAGCAATTTCAGAGTCCATAACAACTAACGAAGGAAATAACTCCAGGCCTTGCCGAGAACAGTGATTCAAAAGTTCACTAAATAATTCGCGATATGACTCCTGATTTCTTTTTATCTAAAGAGCGTATACTACTGGAATAGGCTTTTCATTGACTTTAATATGGATGGTATATAATTGTCGGAATCCTTTTGGTGCCACTTGAAAAGCCTCATCCACATACCAAGTATTGTGCTTACTTAATTCTACCAGTATAAATTGTTGTGCAAACATTATCACCCTATTCTCACTTTCAGTCCCATTATCATAAATAAGAAAAGGCTCCTCTTCAACTGTTCCAGTTATTTTCCACCGTCCTTCAATATGGAGGTCCTTCAAAGATATTATTTATATCACCTACGTCTTAAGGTACGCTTTATAGTCCCAGTAATTTTGACTGTCAGGGGGGATAATGCCCTAGTACAATTTTCTGGTAAGTGGGATTTTGTCCTACAAGAATTTTTTGTAGGAGGGATTTTGTCCTACCTGAACGAAAAATCTTAGAGGGATTATACCCGAGGGGGGGGATTTTATCCGAATACCAAATAAATAACAATAAGTGCTTTTTGAGAAAGGTTCATTCAAATTAAAAGTATAAGCCCGAGTAATGTGTAGTATTCCTATCCTATCCTCTTTCTTTTGCGAATATTAAACTAGTTGTTAAATTTTGATTTGCTAAATGACACACACCTACACACACACACCTCTCTCTCTCTCTCTCTCTCTCTCTCTATATATATATATATATATATATATATATATATATATATATATATATATATACAGGCGCGGATCCAACGGGGGGCTATAGGGGCTATAGACCCTCTCTTAATGATCAGGTATACACTGGATAAAATAGGTTTCAATCCTGCTTTACACTGCATAAAGCTGCAAACTATGGTTTAGCCCTCCCTTGATCAAATCCAGGATCCTACTGTATATACATATAGGGTGTTTCAAAACAACACCAACAATGTTTGGGAGGTGATTCCTGACACCAAATAAGACAAAAAATATAGACCAACCTGGGTGCATAAATGCTTCCTTTCGGAGTTATAGGCTGCCGAAAACATGAAAAAATGAACTTTAAAGGTCCATAGCTCCAAAACTATGGGACCTACCGTAGTCGGGTCAAGACTTCACTTAGGAACTAATATATGCGCTATCCAAAAATATATGTTTCAGAATCCTAAGACACTCATGCAACAATTTTTATGGAGGGAGTTTGGCTACGGGAATATAATTTGATGTACTCACCAACTACTTCTATAAAAATTGTTGCGTAAATACCGCAGGATTCTGAAACATGGATATTTGGATAGGGCACATACTAGTTCCTAAGTGAAGTCTTCAGCTAGGAGAGTGTTTTTGAGAGCATTCAGCTACCATTTTAAACAGTATGGTCACTACTTATTGGTGCTTTTGTGCTGATAAGAGAAGCTTGAAAAACAAATGAACAGAAGGGACAACAGAGAAAGTGTAACGACAATATGTTGTTCACCATAAACTTCCAAGCTCTTTTGCCTTGACCGGGATGAAGGGGTGGTCATGATGGTTTAGTGGTAGAACACTTACCTCTGGCACGCGAAGTTCCTGGTTCGATCCCCGGCCAAGTAAATTTCTGGTGGACAAAATCGTGTCCGTGGGTTTTCTCGCGGTACTCCAGTTTCCTTCCACTTTCTCATTCCACAAATTCTTCCATTATCATTCACCTGCTTTAATCATCATCTCCCTTAGCCTAAAGAGTAAACGTGGGACGTTAAGCTGAAAGATTTCATTTCCATAATAATAATAGGTCTAATAATAATAATAATAATAATAATAATAATAATAATAATAATAATAATAATAATAATAATAATAATATCACTACTTCATATTTGTTAAGTTTTTAATTGCTTAGATATCTTGAATAGGAATAGAAAATACTAATAGGCAGGCCCGTACCCAGGGGGGTCTAGGGGGCCACCCCCTAAATTTTTGCTGGCCCCCCTAAAAGTTTCACGGTAGGCTTGAAAATGAACTATATGATAATATTATGATGAACTATAATGTGGTTAGATCGGGCCCCCCTAATTTCAGCCGCCCCCCCTACATTTTTGAGATGGCTACCGGTCTGCTAATAGGTAAACATATAATATCCGTGAAGTTTGCTAAAATTTACATTATAAATGGTTATTGTACCTGATGCTTTATTCACAATTTCATTCGCTCTCCACGTGCCCCAGGTTGGGGTGCGCTGGTAAAGAACCTTCACATTCAGATACAAAAACAATGAAAATTCGATCGCAAAACAGATAATGTGCTAAAAGAGCTGAAATTCAATGTCCTGCAACAGAGGTCCTTGATAAGAATGAATTACTTCAACTCTAGAACGTAAACTATTGGGAATTTCCAGACTCTTTATTATCAAAGGAAAAAATCTGTCAATATGTAGGCCGCACGTCTAAATCTTAAAGGCTCGCATGCGTTCGTTTCTCCAGCGACTGCCTTGAAACAGCTCAATAGAATACCTATTAACATATTTTGCACGTAGTCGCTTATGTCTGTGCTCATAAGTTTCGAGGCGATTTATTACCTCAGACGGGAATCCCTCTTGGTGAAAACATTTCGTTTGTTTGAATCATGCAAATTCCTGTCTAACGCTTATTCATTATAATTTCCAAGCGTTTACCAAGAATACGACAACCTTGGACTACATCCGTCTGCCATTTTACTATATGCCGTAAATATCATTCATACTTATAGACATGCGGAATATCATTCATTTATTTTTGATTTTCCAAGTAACGGAAAGGTAACATGCTTGGCTTTGATATACAGTAATACAGGATTATCAGCAACACTCATCCTCAATAATAATAATAATAATAATAATAATAATAATAATAATAATAATAATAATAATAATAATAATAGTAATAAAGTTTTATTGAAGGTTACAGGGTTGCGGTGGCTCACACGTAGAGCCAGTGACGTAACTAGGGGGAAAACGGGGCTTGTGCCCCGGGCGGCGATTGGGAGGGCTCAAAATTGAGCAAATATTTGAGGGAACGTTTGGTTTAGTTGGTCAGGAGGCGCTAAGGCGAATTCTCGCCCCGGGCGACAACTAGTCTAGTTACTTTGCTAGGTAGAGCGTCCAATTCTAGTTCGATACCAGCTAACGCCAAGTGTATTTTGTACTGAACAAACACCGTGTGCGTGTGTTTCCTCGGAGTTCTTCCGTTTCCTCCCACTTTCTTCATTCCACCATTTCATTCATTTCTCATCATCAACGCATCCTTTAACTTAGCCGGCATAATCGTGGGACGTAAAACTTATATATTTCATTTCATTTTTCTTTGAGTTATAGTTATTAATCGTTGGTTTTCAAATTAAATTCCACAATTGCGACTCTTTCTTCAATATTCAATCTCTTTCAAATCTGAAACGAATAATAATAATAATAATAATAATAATAATAATAATAATAATAATAATAATAATAATAATAATAATAATAATAATAATAATAATAATAATAATAATGATAATAATAATAATAATGAGAAATTACAAGTTTCTAGTTTCAAATCCGAATAAAAATAAATAAATACAAGTTATTAACTTTTAAAATCATCTAATTACTTTTTCTACACCTACTTCCATGTTAAGAAGCCAGGTTGTTAAGAACTAACATTTGAAGAAAATTCACACTTCCGACTACCAATATCAATTAATTTACACGGTATAAATAATTGACATAAGAATTAAAGGAAACTAAAGGTTACCGCTACAACCACCAAAGCAGTATGGCCAACAAGATGGCGAACGTTGACTCGTGGGATGCGTGGTAGAAGTCTGCACGGGACGGAATTTTTAGCCCAGGCCCGGGCCGGCCCGTGAATTTATAATGTGAGACCCGACCCGAGTCTGAAATATGTTTTAGCATTTAGACCCCAGCCCGGCCCGAGCTCATATGATTAACAAAAGAGCCCGAAATAAGCCCGAATTACAGAATATTAATAAGTAACTCAAAATTGTATTTTTATTTACAACAATTAGAAGTTTAATTATGCAGTTGTGCTATAAAAGTTCTCCAGAAATAACGGTCCAATTAATATCATTGTACAGTATATTTACAAAGTTAGGCCCGAAATGGCCCGAGAAATATGGTTGTATATTTAAAAATTTATGGCCGGAAGTGACATATGCTTTGTAGGCCCGAGCCCGGCCCGCGGGCTCAGCTTGAGCCCGCGCAGACCTTTAATGCGTGATCAGAGTATCGTCTTGCAACGCTAGTATTTATTTACGGAAGTTTACTCCTAAATTCAAATACAGTAGTGTAACAAAAATAAATTCCTAACAAATAATAAATAAATAAATAAATTATGTAATCCTAGGGGAATTCCGAAATGTTGGGTATAAAAAAATTTAAAAAAATACAAGGGTGTAAAACAATATATTGTGTGTGAAATAAATAACTAAAGAAAGCTATTGTGTATTCATTTACTAAGAAATTTATGATGTTTACTTTCTTTTAGATTATGAGTTGCTGAAATGTATGAGGGTGGGGGGGGGGGGCGCTAAACCTCAATAATTAAACATACAACAGGTAAAGATTCTATGACCATATATATATAAATGTTCCGTGTGTCCATTCTCTGTAAATCACAAACAGTGAACAAGGAAACTTGCTGACATACAAATAAAAATATCATTGGTGCAGACGATGATTTTTCAGATACTCTACTCGTATACCAATGACAACTTGTTTTATTCATTTTCCCTACCCATTCTCCTCCTCTCCTGTTTCTACCTGTTTCTCTCTGTCTTTTCTCCGATCCTAAACGCGTGCTTCTATGTCATACACCGGCTAATTAGTAATTGCTAATGTATCCTCATCGCCAAAAGTGCCTTTACATCGCCGTGACGGGTGTGTGACCGCGAAGTACTGTAAGGAAGGGAAGGTTGCATAAGAATTTGTGATTAATTTTGAAGAGATTTTATTTTCACTAGGGAAATAACGTAGGTATAGGGAGTTATGGCACAGATTTGAAGCATCAGTGCACTGTCATCTTTGAAAAGATTCGTATTCTCAGTTTTTCGATTTATTCTTTTATGTGTTCAGTTAAACACCACAACACGTATCACTGATAGCGTAGATCGTCTTACTTTTTAAAATCGCCGCTGTAGCCTATATGTTAGAACATTCATCTCCAGACATAATGTAGAAAGAAAGAAAATGAAATGAAATCTTTGTTTTACGTCCCACGGTTATGCCGGTTAGGCTAAAGGAGACGGTGATGATGAGTGAAATGGTGGAATGAAGAAAGTGGGAGAACCCCGAGAAAACCCACGAGCACGGTGTTTGTCCACCACAAAGTCCACACGGTGCGAGCTGGGATCGAACCAGGAACCCCAAGCACAGGAGGCGAACGCTCTACCACTGAGCCACCGCGCAGTTCGATTGCAAGGAAAAACGACTACAAGGTTTTAAAATGTGGGTGTGGAACGAAATGGAAAGAATTAGCTGGGTTGAGCGGAAAACAATCAGATAGTGAATGGTGGGAGAGAAAGAGCAATTTGAGATATTATTGAGAAGAGAAATTAAAACTGGTTGGGACGTGCTGGAGGGTATGGTGGTAGAAAAGAAAAGAAGGAGCTGGCGAAGGAGACTACAATTAATAGACTATATCAAAACAGAAATATCGTATATAAAGATGAAGAGGTTATCAGAAGACCGCGGAACATGGAAGCTTCTCAGCTGCGGCAAGTGACCCCAAATAATGTCGGAATAACTATGATGATGATAATCACGTTATATAATTCCTGCTTATGTGGGTGGCGCTGAGGTCGAGAAAAGGTCTTATGATAGAGTCATCGTTCCAAGAGTGGTTTCATCTTCCGTCTTATCTGTCCATTAAAACCGGAACTCGTTAATCTGGCACTTCCGGTTTGAAAATTGAACCACTACAGTTCGGAACCGTATCGTATTGCTCAATGTGGAAAGAAGCTTCATTTCGTGACTTCAAAGTATACAAAGTGTATTAAAAATCTCGCGTTGGCCAGTCCCGTTATAAGTCAAGATACGAAAGAGTGGGAAAAATAGGAAGTTGTTTGAAAATAAATGGTTTTCAATATCAAATGGACATTTTTTTTTTCTAATAACATCAGATGTTATGCGTTTGGACTTAACATTAGTAAGGCGCTCTTTGGTAGGTGAAATCGTAACTTTTGCTAGTTCATTGGCCTGTTCCCTTAGGCTCTCACCACAGCAACAATACAACGTTGTTAGAAAAGAAATTTAAGATGTTTTACGTTCCTTCACATAATAATGTGCACTTTCTCCTTGTCAGTTTTGTGTGCCTTTACATTCTTTTTTAAGCAGCCTGGTAAAGTGGGAACATTGCTTTTTTCAGTTAATATACACCTTTTTTCAGCTAGTGTTGAGTCCAAACGAATGGCGCGATTGAAATGTCCATCATTTTAGATTGATAATGACGACATGCCTTAATGACATTCTTAAAGAGATCAAGGTACAGCTTAAATATTACAATATTTAGTACCATAAAGACATGTACTTTACCACGCTCGTATCGGTAATCTTAATCTTTACGCAGAAATGAATAGCTTGACACAGAAGTACGTTCTATATCAGAATTTAATTCTCTTTCACTGAACAATTATGAAATGTGGACTGTTTAATGTAGTGTAGTGAATTTGTGTATGCAGGAAGCAAACTGCTCTATCACCAACCTGATGTTGATGATGAAAATGGCTTCCCTCTTATGAACCTGGAAAAAGGAAATCTTTGAGTTTTATGTCCTACGGTAATGCCGTCTTGGCTAAAGGAGACAGTGATTATGAGAAATGAATGAAATGCTGGAATGAAGAAAATGGCAGGAAACGGTAGAACCCCGAGAAAATCCAAGGTACACGGTGTTTGGCCACCACAAAGTTCACTGCGCGCGAATTGGTATCGAACCAGAGACCCTACGCATCAGAAGTGAATGTTCTACTATTGAGCCACCGCGGTCCCTTTTTGAACTTGGAAATGGCTCGTCCTTTTAGGTCGATGAATAAGACTAGACGCAAAGCCCACTGCAACTACTACTTCTTCAGTGCAACAAAAAAATTATGATAGATGGTAGATAAGAGTGTTTCTTCTCATAGGATAGGTTGAATTCAGAGCTAGTGTAGCGGACTCGGTTATTTATCTCTGAAAGGTTAAGGTGTTGGTCTGCTAGTTACGGGTGACTATACTAGAGACCGTACTGAATGAAACAAGGAAGTCCCCAGTTTATATACCATACAATAGAGACCTGCACGGGTTGAATTTTTCGGCCCGAGCCCAATCCAGACCGAATGTACCTAGGCCTTGCCCAGCCCGGGCCCGAAAAGTTTGGGAGATTTTCGGCCCGAGCCCGGCACGGCCCGATAAGTTTTTTTAAAATTCTTGGTCCAAGCCCGACCCGGGCCCGATAAATTTTGAAAGTTTCATTTTTTAACATTTTTCACGGGGACACTTCTTCAACGTTTGCCTTTATTCTAATTATCGTTTAACGAAAGTCAATAATTAGTAAAGAATTGCAATTAATCGGCCCCAGCCCGGCCCGACCTGATGAAAAATCAGTGTCGGCACGCCCAAGCCCGGCCCGTGCAGGTCTCTACCATACAAGAGATAGTACTAAAACGTGGAAAAGTAATATATGTGGTGTCTCAAATCCAAAATCTCGACGTGTGTAGAAAAATATCAGTTTGACAGAAATACGTTCAGCAGCATAAGTAACTAAAAAGCCTTTACAGTTTGTTATAATTGGTTGCATACACAGTTTTGCATGACATGAAAATTATAGAATGGAGACAAACAACATAATTCACATATTGTATGTAGCAGCTCCGTAACTTAGATTTTTTCGGGGGGGGGGGGGGAATTAACACGCATATTTGGGCCCCCTAGAAAAAGTTGTTTTTTCTAATTGTTAGGCCCTTCTTTCCATGTTTCTCCTATTCTTTATGGGCCTCTCGGAGCCTGTGGGCCCTCCCTCCCGGCAAGGTCTGCGGAGCCGTTAGTCACGCCCTGGACCCGTTCCATACACAAGACAAATTAATTAAGGAGACAATATTGACAAATCTCAAAGCCATACGAATAAATATTATTTCTAGGGCCCCTAATAGTAGACATTGTTTACTCAAATGGACCCACGACTCATTTTTGTTTTATTTACCTTTTGTGTGCTGTTACGTTTATGATATGTAATGTAGTGAACCTGTTTGATGCTTCATTTATAATTTCATGTTCGTGTCGTGTATGGAGTAAGAAAATTTTATCTTAAAATAGGCCACCCTCGAATTTCGGGGAGCTTCCCTGGGGGCAGTAGCTCCCCCCACAAGTTACGGCCCTGGTATATAGACGTAAGGCTATTCTGTTCTGGCTTATCTGGTGAATTTAACAAGAAGATACAAAAAACAAAACTAAGAAATTCACTTACTTGAAATAAACACGAAGATTTTGATAAAATGTTGATTTCCATTTTTACATTCTAAGTCCACAATAATTACCTCTTTCTAACAATTTTCTTCTGTTTTTCATATTTTTCATATTCTTATTCATGATGCACTTGGAGAGCCCAGGGGTACAGTTGCCCCCCTGAGTTTGAGAAATACATATATTTTAATTAATTGTATACTAATATAAAAATAAAAAAAAAACTTTTGTCGGTGATTAAAACTTTGCTCTTCTCTCCAAGCAAAACCTGAAGTGACGCTACAGCTATAAAATGAAATGAAATCTTTCAGTTTAACGTCCCACGCTACATCCTTTAGGCTAAGGGAAGCGTATGATTAAGGCAGGTGAATGATGATGGAAAAATCGATTGAATGGCAATGTGGGAGGAAACGGGATTATTCCAAGAAAACCCACAGACAGATGTTGTCCACTACAAACTACTTGGTTGAAATCTAACCAGGGACCCCACGTACCAGAGGCAAGCGCTCAACCACTGAGCCATCGTGTCTCCCACCAGTGGCGTAACTAAAGGTTTGGGGGTCTTCCCGCAGACAGCGTGGAGTGCGGCTCCTTCTCTATATTCCACTTTACGATTTGGGGGCACCCTGATGGCTTGAAGCCCCCCGCAATGCGGGGTCTGCGAGACCCTTCTTTACGCCCCTGTCCCCCACCACTGCTATGAGCAGTGGCGTATTTACAATTTTGTTTCGGGGGATGGCTTTTCTAACTTTCGGGAGGAGGCTTTACATGAAAATGTGAAAATTCTGCAAGATATTTCATATACTTTACTGTAGTAATATTTCGGGGGGATTAAGCCCGGAAGCCCCTCCCCCTAAATACGCCACTGGCTACGATCCTGAACATTCGATACTTTCGGTATTTACAGCTATCATAATTATGTTCAGCTTGTACTATCTCCGTATAAGGCAATTACCAAAAAAAGCGAGTGTCTTTTGTTTTGTTTTTAATATCCTTGAAATACAGAAACGTCAAACGTTCCCTTGAATTGAAAAAATAACGAAGAAAAATTTACATGTAGCTTCTTCCGCAGGAGATACCAATGTTTCATGACGGTGGAACAAGTTGGTAAAATGCTTTTGTTCTTCTTAGATGGTTACTCCCACTTTAAAAGCTCCTTTTTTGAAAGAAAGAAACAAGTTCTGCTGGGAAGTTTTGCAATATTTTTTTTTCTCTCTCTCTCTTCCGGAACCAGTTCTGCAGCTGCATTTTGTGTTGACGCCATACTTTTTATAATGACGATCTTTTCGATGATGATACCCCGGGAGAAACATTTTCAAGGTGATAGTTTTTGTATAAAATAGTAATTCTATTAAGGGACATAGAATATTAGGTTCTTCTATTGCCTGACACTTCTGTATCTAAGGGTACATCCGTAGCACAACATTATTTACAATGGACACGAAGTATATAGCAATTTTGCTTGTTATCTTAATGGGTGCCATGATAGTCACTGGAACGCCAGATCAAAGTTTAGAAGGTATGTTTCGTAGATGATTTTGTTTTAATTTACTAAATGCTGTTACAATGATCTAATAGTAAATCTTCGGTACACTAGTGTTCTGACCCAGGTCCGGCCCTAGGCAATTTTCAGCCCTGGCAATGGCAAAATTTGCAGCCCCCTTTTTCCGGAAAGAACACATTTTAAAAGCCACGATTTTAAGTATGCTTCCTCATCATAAAAAACGAAGAGGAGAGAAAAAGTACTCGCACTCAGAAAGGCCTAAACTCTACAATCACAATCTCGTTGTGTCTGTTTTTTCTTTAAATAAATATCTATTACGTTGGTAAAAGGTAAAGCAAACATACTTGCAGGGGAAAGGTTGTAATCCTTTTTATAGAATTCAATATCGAGCTTGAATCTCAATATATCAGTTTGCAATTCCAGTGCAGTGAATTTATATCTTGATTTCCCTTCTACAACTTTTAAAAATAAAAATAAAAAAACTTGTTTTCACCTTCAGTGATAAGGAACTTATTTGTGACAAAGAGAAGATTAGTTTTCATATCAAAACTGTGATAACTAACTAAATGGAACAGGTGTTCACTACTGTTCGAGAACTGAATTCTTGTATTTGACAACAATAAAGTAACTCACATTGAGATTTATTTGGGATCTACTTTAGCATTGCCAATGTGACATTAAACTAATGCGACCTAAATATGATTTATGAATGTAGTATTCAAATGTAAGGTAAGCTTAATAAATTTAACTACCATCATCATGAAGTTGCAACAATAAATATTTATTTTAAATAATATAGTTATGACAGATCTTGCTGCCCCGTGCAAATGCACGTGTTGCGCATATGTTAGAGCCGGCCCTGTTCTTACCTGGCTTTCTTCCAGAAAATTTTTGTCCGAGGAGCCAAATCAAAATATGAGGATATTTACCCAAAGTAAGCAAGATGGTAGGCTCAACATTGATGTATAGTTGAGTTAACTTTTCGTGCGTGAAAGAACTTTGGGACACAATCATTTTATGGTAGTTAAAACTGTTGATTTCAACCATTGCATTTTGACCTTTAACTCAACTACGATTTATAGTTATTAATTTAATCAAATTCATCCAACCAATATTGACGTAGGGTATTACCAATGTTTATTTTTAGTGATTAAGTTGAAAACTGGTTATTAAGTATGTTGCTTTTATTAGGTATGTTTGAAAGAATCCTATTTTATCTCTGTTTAATAATATTCCGATATTTGCTTACGCGTTGTTTTTGTATTACGTTATTATTATTATTATTATTATTATTATTATTATTATTATTATTATTATTATTATTATTATTATTATTATTATTACAGTAAAACCTGTCAACTTGGCCACCTCTTTAAGTTGGCTACCTATCTATCTTCGAAGTTGGCCACATTGAAGCAATGTTTATTCTATGATGATAATGATAAATTTACCTGTGTATCTTGGCCACGCAAAATATATTTTGTTATTTTTCTTAACTCTTTCGTATTCCCATATGAGAGTCAAATGTTCTGTATTTGTTACTGGAGACAGAGAAGCATGGATTCCCGCAAATTTGTTCTTGGAGATCAATGGCCAGAACACTGGTGTCCCGACAAAACGTACCACTTGAATTTTCGCGACAAAACGTACCACTTTTGACGACCTGTCATAAATGACAACCTATCAAGATTAATTAAAGCATTTCTGGTATTTATTCCACGACAAAACGTACCACTTATATAAATTACAACCTGTCATGGACTAATTGAAACATTTCGGATATTTAATCCGCGACAAAACGTACTACTTCATGTTAAGAAACTACTTCCTCATGAGCAGGTAAAACAACGGCAGTATAAGGTTGAGAAGAACAGACAGGTAATGTATCGAGTTCTCAAAATGCAGAAACTTATTGGTAAAAGACGGCTCATTTACAGAGGAAATGTAGCAGCCTATAAACTGAAAGACACAGCTATAGATCATGGAAACTTTTTGCATATTATTCCTTTCTTAAGCAAATTTGATCTTCCGCTTAAAAGTAATTTAGATAAAGTCACCGAGAAGAGTCATATACGAGGAAGTAAGCAGGATAGTGGTAGCATAACTTTTACTAAACACGGTGAATTATGTTTTGAATGCTATCAGCACACTTATCAGAGAAGATATTTCGAAAGAAGTCTCTCAAGCTTCAATATTTTCTGTTCTATTAGACATTACTCAAGATATAGTAGTTTCAGGCCAGTGCTCTGTTGTTTTACGGTATGTTGTTAAAATGGTTGTTAAACAAAGTGTTGTTGTCATTGTAAAATGCATATCTACCACAGGCCAGTGTCTTTGCGGTTTACTGCTGGAAATTCTGCAGAAGTTGAACCTTGATATTAAGAAGTGTATTTGAAATTCAACCGATGGCTCAAGTAAGATGCAAGGACAATATTCGGATTTTTTCAATTCACCTATGATCAGTTACACGTGCGATTCAGTTGATTTTGAGTTTAACGGCCCTTTTAGCAGCGAGGCTATATGAGACGGGACATACTGATTTACGGGAAATCCGAAGCACATGAGCTCCCGCCGGGAATCGAACCCAGGTCTTCCACGACAAAGGCGCATATGCTAACCGCTTAACTACTAAGAAACTCAGTTACACGTGTGGTGTTACGCTCATATACTCAATCATGTCTTATCGGGGGCGCGGTGGCTCAGTGGTAGAGCGTTCACCTCCGGTGCTTGGGGTCCCTGGTTTGATCCCAGCTCGCGCCGTGTGGACTTTGTGGTGGACAAACACCGTGCTCGTGGGTTTTCTCGGGGTTCTTCCGTTTTCCTCCCACTTTCTTCATTCCACTATTTCACTCATCTCTCATCATCACCGTTTTCTTTAGCCTAACCGGCATAACCGTGGGACGTAAAACTTAAAGATTTCATTTCATTTTCAATCATGTCATATGTGATCTGACAAAAAATTGCATTGATACTATGTCATTGTTCTGCTGAATGACTTTGCGATATTTATGCGTGAGTCTTATCAGCGAATGTACATTTGGAAGATCAAATGTTAACAAAGGCGTCTTACAGTTATTGCGGAAACAAGATGGTAGAAAACACACTGTTTTTCAGAAAAAGTTTGGTCATTTTTCGAACCCAAAAACTGCTTTGTAGCCTATATAGAGTTGATCATATCAATTAAGAAAATTGCTTCTACAGAAAATATCAAACCAAAAGCTAGGTGTAAAGCGAAAGGATATATAAAAGATCTTCTTAAGTTCAAAACAATTCGGACAGCACAAATGTTCCTTAAGATATTTCAAGTGACGATCTCTGTCATACTATCTCCAAATAGAGGGTGCTGCTAGTGTAGTCCTATCGGATGGTGCAGACTACTCTGTTCCAACTGAAAGAGTAGAGAGATGATTTTGAATCCATTAAGAATGCAGCATTAAGCTTTGCAGAATGGGCCAATAACAAATTTGAAGACTTAGAACGTGATTTCTTTTTTTCTATTGACCTATCGACAATTCGCCTTCAGAGATGGACAAAGATTTTTCCTGTTAATATGAAGATGAAGCTGCTTCTATCCAATGACCAGGTACTGCATCGAAGCATTCAACACAATATTGGACATGGTAGTTTTGAGTATTTCTTCAAGATTCAAGAAGCAATGTACTTTATGGATTATTTGAACCCTAGCCACTTCAACCAAGTAACAGAACTTCAAGGCGTGCCTTTCGATAAACTTACATATTTTCTGAAAAACTTCAGTTAAGAAGTTTCCAAGAATACTATAAATGTATTCTCTTGGACTTTTGAAGGACGTGGATAGTAGATTCGTATACAGTTATCGACATTCATGAATATTCATGAGTGTGTACTTTTCTGACATGGTAGCACTTGGTAATGCACGTTTTAAAAAATGGATACACCCTTTTTCCCCGCATACTAATGACACATAATGTATGCAGGTGCGGCCGGAGGTAACATGACATATAATAAATGGTTTCCGGTCAAAAGAAATGTTAATTGGACAAGCAGAATACAGAAAAAACCTTTTCGGAAATAAAATATGCAGATCACACAGGTAATTCATTAATATTCAGCACATGTAACGCGACAGCTGCTGGAGAATTTTTAGAAATTTTGATCGTCGGTATGAGTGAAAGAAAGCACTAGAAGCTTCCAGATCTTTTTTCTAAGCTTATTATTGTTGGAATAGGGGAAAGAACACACTCGAAACTTCTGGAAAGATTTAAGGGCATATAAATACTGATGCATTTGCATGATGTGTACATTTAGAAAGAAGAGGGCACCAAGAACATCAAGTGTTAACTTTGCGAAGAAGATATTTTACTACTAGGAGAGATTGGAAGATTGGTAAGTAATAACGTTGTAGTTTTCTTGTAGTATACTTGTTCATTTTTATATGGGAAAGGGACATATTGTAATTGTTGGAAGTATAAGGGGACGGAACTGTTTGGTTTTATCGGGAATTGATTGCGGATTTTCCGGTATTGAAAAAATGATATGACTCGGTGTACTTTTACGGAATTATAACGTGACTAAGATATAGTATAATGTAATATGTAGGGAAGCAACATTAATGATAGCACCGGGAATCGAATGAGTATTCTCCCAGGTGGAGAACCGTACGCTAAATTGTATGCTTGCAGTGTGAACTTATTACTTATACATAGCTAAGAATTGTGTAAGATATAACACGAAGTCAACAGAATGCGCTCCCGGGAATCGAACCAGGGCTTGTCCACGTGAAAAGCCGTACGATAAACATTTTGCTTAGCAGATATTGTTACATATATGTAGCTATGAATTGTGTAAGATATAACTGGTATTTAGAAAGTATATGGGAAGTTTTATTGAGTAGGGAGCCATGATACTGCCGGAACTCGAACCAGGGCTATCCCACGTGGAGAACCGTACGCTTGCTTGCACTGTAGACTTTTTTCAGTTATAAATGGTATATTTTACAATCTTATATTGGATAGGTAGTTAACAGAATGCGCCCCAGGAATCGAACCGTGGCTCTTTTACATGCAAAGCCAATATGGTTGAGCGTTAGTGTTACGTTGAATATTATATTTTGTAATTTGAAAAGTCGTAATACGGTAACTAATTGCATTTTTTTTTCTTTTCTGTTTTAGGTGCTGAAGCAAATAAGTGATAGAATCGTGAAAAAAGCAGAGAGCACGAAAGACGTGGATTTCAATTGGATTATCACTTAAACAGAGATAAACTATTATTCGGTAAGTATTATTATTATTATTATTATTATTATTATTATTATTATTATTATTATTATTATTATTATTATTATTATTATTATTATTATTATTTTCAAAATTTTGTTTGTTTTCAGGTTTTTTAGTCATTGTATACATATATTGATTGCACTTTTTTTGTCTTGTATTTTACAGAAAAAAAATGGAGTTTTACTTCGAGGAATTTAACGTGATTGATGAAACCATTTTCCAGGGAAGACTGAGAGGCTTGGATAGTGCTGAACGTGTTTTACATACGTGGCAACAAGTAGTGGACCTGCAAGCAGCAGGGTATATTGGATCGTCTGAAATTGTAAGTGAACTACTATCGCTTTTGTACCTATATTATAAAAATAATCAATATATTATACTGAATAATGTTCGCTCAGCAGCGGACATTATAGAGCTTTTTGACCACGGATTTTTCCGTGAAGATCGACTGTATGATGCGGCATTTATGTCATATTTAAATTATATGGCCTCTGAGAAGGGGCAGTTAGAGCGAGTGAGTGACAAAAGTGTATCCGCGTTCTTTTCATTTACGGGAAATCGTGAAAATGTTCAATCAGAACATAATGATGATGATGACTCATTACATATTGATTGGGCACTATTAATTGAAATTAATTTGGATGAACCATTAGAAATTCAAAATTCTGAAACTGACTTTACAGAGATGTTGTGGCAAAAATTGCAAGAAATTGAGGAAGAAAATGCGCGTGTTGATCGTCTGAATAATGCACATTATTCAGAAGATATGCGACCCACAACTTCTCAGCACCCTCCATTGCGAGGGTATGGAGGAAATGAAATAGAGTGTAATATGTTTGAAATTGTGGGGAGACATGTGAGAGAGTACCCGCGTTTCAATATGAAAGGGGTGGAAATTATTGTAAAACCAACTGTACAACATATAATTACAAATCCCATGGATTATATTACGTCCATGATGGATTATGCGCTTTCTACCGTTCTGAGGGATACACGTCCCCACGATTTTGTCGGTTTAAGAATAAATTCCGACCGAGATCTCCTGAATAAAGAAGTGTTTGTTCCATGGCGAAAACGTCAAAATTTGAATACCGATGTGGTTCTTAGAACGGTGGAAAACGTATTAAATAGCAATGAATCATTTCTTTTAGGAAATCAATTAGAATTCCGGTTTGACATCGTTGATGGATTACACGGACAGGGTATACCTAAACGAGCAGCGGTAAGAAAGTATGCAGAAATGAGTATGTTTTTCAAGGATCATGTGGTGGCCACAAAGGCTAGTGATTTTCTTTGTCTGCCAAAATCCATAGTATATTGGATTACGAAACATGAACAGAGTAAGGATGCACTATATGTTATGACCTTGCCTACACGCAAAACTTGGCAAAATAAAGCACAACAATTGTGTAATGATGCAAAAATGTACGTTGAACGGAAACAGGGATTTGATTTGGAAGATGTGGTTGGTTTTCAAAATTATTTAGTGAAAAAGAATTATCAAATTGTAGTATATGAATTACCGGAAAATTCCAGAACACCTGTGGTACGCTACCCAGGAATAAATGCAGAAAAAAAGATATTTATTTTGTATCAGAGAGGGGATACTGTGGGCCACTTTCAACCCATTAAGAATATTACTTCGTTTATGGGCAAGACAAGTTTTTGCTTTTCGTGCTTGGAAGGATATAATGCATCAGGTACGACTCATCAGTGTCTGATGAGATGTTCGTACTGTGAACATTCTCATAGTAAAGAAACTAACGCGAAATTGGTACATTGTACACAATGTAATAGAAACTTTGCTGAAGGCACTTGCTTTAATAACCATTTAACACTAAATAAAGTAAAGAAATCCACATGTGATTACGTGAAATTGTGTAACGCATGTGGTGTAATTTACGATGTGAGAAAAAGAAAATCAGCTCATGTATGCGGCGACTACTATTGTAGTCTTTGTAAAGTGCACGTAACTGTTGGCCATCGATGTTTCGTTCAAAAGTGTAAGCTAAAACGCACTGAACGGTTTTTGTATATTATATTTGATGTGGAAACCATGCTATTAGCACCAAATGAGAAAGGTGAAAAGGAGCATGCTGTAAATTTATGTTGTTGTTTGAATGTATGTTTCCACTGCATAAATACAGGAGTAGATAGTTTGTGTTTCAAGTGCGGAGATAAAATATCCGGGAACCGTATGTTTTCTTTCACAACCATGGAGGCGTTTATTGAACATGTGCTTATGGAAAGGCCAGAGTATCAGATCATTGTGGCACTTGCTCACAATAATTCGCGATATGATGGTCTATTTTGTGTTCGCACACTTATTGAAAAACAAAAAATAACTCCACATGTTCTTATGCACGGCCAAAAGATATTTCAAATTAGTATTAGTAATCGTTTTTATTTTCGGGACACTTTTCTTTATCTTGGTGTAAAATTATCCAAATTACCGAAAACCTTAGGATTGAATGTTGAATTGAAAAAAGGAGATTTTCCATACCTCTTTAATACAGAGGAACATCAAAATTATGTTGGAGAATGGCCGGCATTGCATTATTATGACCCGGACTCACGTAGTACGGCAGACCGGGCAGAACTTATGCTGTGGCATGAAGAGCGAGTACGGAATGGTGATATTTTTGATTTTCAGAAAGAATTGATGGAGTACTGCCGGAACGATGTGCGTATATTGGCGGAGGCAGTAATTAAATTTACCTCCATGATTGAAGAGAAAACAAATGGTATTCAATGTTTTATTTCCAGCACGACGATCGCTAGTCTAGCAATGTTGACGTACCGGTGTCATCACCTGATTGAAAACACAATTCCAGTTATTCCTCCAAACGGGTTCCAACTTACTCAACAACAGAGTATTAAAGCATTAAAATGGTTGAAGTATATGGAACATGTAACAAAGAGATCTATTGTTACTTCGAATAATGCGTTGGAGGAACGGTTTGGCAGATATAAAGTCGATGGTTTTGACGCTAAAACAAACACTATATATCAGTTTATGGGATGTTACTGGCATTCCTGTAGAAGCTGCTACAAAGATAATAGAAATAGCATTTTATGCAAAGAAAATGGTGCGTACAACACTTTTGAAAAGAGATACGAACAAACAGTGCACTGCCGCAACTATTTGAAAAAATTAGGTTATAATTTAATAGAAATTTGGGAATGTGAATGGGATGCAATGGTAAAACGTGATAAACATATACAGAAGATCCTCGAACAACGGTGCAAACATATTCGTGATCCTCTCATTCCGAAATCTGCCTATCAAGGAGGTAGAACAGAAAATTTTAAGTTATATGTAGATTGTGCAGAGGACGAATACGTAGTTTACGTAGATGTCACCTCGCTTTATCCCGCAACAATGTGTAAACGAGGCATGCCTGTGAATGTACCTAAAGTACACAATGGCCCCAATTTCCCCAATGTGCGAAACATTCATGGACTTGTAAAATGCAGTGTTCTTCCACCCTCCGATTTATATTTTCCAATCCTCCCTTATGTTACGGGAGGAAGATTAATCTTTGGATTGTGTAAATCGTGCATGGATGAACAAAATGATGATGAATGTACGCACATAGATCTTGAACGTATCATTACAGGTACGTTTTGTACCCCCGAACTGCACAAAGCATTAGACAATGGGTATGAGCTAATTGAAATTCATGAAATATGGGAGTTTGATTTATTAGTCCCGGAAAAAGATGTTTGTGAAGGATTATTTGGGTCATATGTGAAATCCTTTTTACAAATGAAACAAGAAGCTTCAGGCTTTCCTGCAGAATGCAGTACAAAAGAAGAGCAGGAAAAGTACATTCAAGAATATTTCAGGCATGAGGGGATACAGTTAAATTATGAGAACATAGAATATAATCCAGATCTGCGCAGTACAGCGAAACTGTTTTTGAATTCGCTGTACGGGAAATGGGGACAAAGAACAGACCTTTCACAGTGCACAATGGTTGATACAGCAGAGGATTTTTTAAAAATTTTAACAGATCCTAAATATGAAATTCAAGCTGTAACACCAGTTGGTGAAACTCATTTAATTGTTCAATATAAAGACTGTGAGAGTGAAAATATCCCATTAGCATTTTCAAATGTTGTGCTGGCAGCATTTATAACATCATGGGCACGACTGTGGCTGTATGATCTACTAACAAGTGTTGGAGAACAGAATGTAATCTATTGCGATACGGACAGTATCATGTTTATACAAAGAAAAGATGAGCAACTCCCATTAAAACTAAGTTCGTATTTGGGTGGGTTAACAAATGAAGTTCCCGAAGGTTGGGAAATACGTAAAGTAATAGCATTAGGTGCAAAGAATTACGCCTACGCTTTACGCAATGCTAGTGGGGAAATGAAATATGTCTATAAAATACGTGGAATAACATTAAATCACAGAACAAGTGATAAAATTAATTTTGATAGTTTTTATGATTTAGTGACGGGGAATCGGGAGGCAACTGTAATCGAAATGCCATCCAAAATTGTTCGGAAACCAGATTTGCGCATCTTTTCTCGAAGAGAACTAAAGACACATCAAATGGTGACCAGTAAACGCAGACGAATAGACGCTGACATTGTGACTGACGTACCAAAAAGTGTTACTGTTCCGTATGGCTATAGATCTCATAAATGATTGGCCAGAGACTCGTTTTTTGGGGGATAAAAAGCAGAGTTTCTATCACATTGTGTCATTTGCAACGAAGATGTTACGTTTTAAACATCCGTGCACTATTCTCATAGCCGGCCCTTCCCGTGCTGGTAAAACTCACTTTGTGAATCGATTAATCAAAGAAAGAAATGATATGTTTAATGTTTCCTTTAAAGAAATTGTATGGTGTTATGGCGCAGTTATACCAAACTTGGACGTTGATGCAAAAATACGTTTTCTGGAAGGAATCCCCGATATAAATACTTTTGATATAAGTGAAAATTCATTACTCATATTAGATGATTTAATGTCAGAAACAAATGACGATGTGGCCAAATTATTTACCAAGTACGCTCACCACAAGAAATTAACCGTAATATTTATTGTTCAAAATTTATTTCCAAAAAACCGGCATGCTCGAGATATTAGTTTAAATGCACATTATATAGTGGTATTTAAGAATCCACGTGATAAGTTACAAATTGAATATTTAGCAAGACAAATTATGCCTCGTGAAAGCAAACAACTCGTGAATGTCTTTGAGGAAATTACACAAAAACCACACACGTATTTATTGTTTGACCTTACACAACAAACACATGATGCCCTACGACTGAGAACAAATATATTTCCCGGAGAAATAATGCATGTGTACAGTAGTGTTAAAAACGCGGCCACACCGTTTTATGTTTAGTTAGCATCAAGATGTTGAAGGTAAAACATCATTACAATACGCTCTGCACGCTTGCGAAATGCAAGCCATCCGATCGGAAAGTTATTCTTCAAAACGCACCGAGTGATTTGATTCGTACCATATCACAAGTAGCAAAAAATACTATAAAAGGAAATATCCCCATATCATTAATTCAGAAGCAAAGGCTCCGTAGACATAAGAAGATCTTACGTGCTCTCTCCTCAAAACTTTCTCTTAAAAAGAAAAAGAAATTATTACTACAGAAAGGTGGTGCATTACTTCCATTAATTCTCGGGCCACTCATTGGTGCCTTAGCCTCAACAATTTTTGGAAGATAACATGTCGGAATTACGTAAAATGCTATTAGTTCCAGAAAATGCACTTCATAGAATACAATCTAATTTAAAGACGCATGAAGCACATCAATCAAGACTAGATAAAGATATGAGCGAAATCTTACATCGTACAGATTTGAGTAGAGAACAAAAATGGAAATTGTATCAGCAAGTATTACATCAATATTTACATTATAAATCGAGTCCCACACCGGAAAATCCTATTGCCCTACCCATTGTTGACTCAGAAAATGCAAGTAGTCGTACAGATAGTGGTATTTTAACTCTTGTACCCGATATATTACAATCAGTACCAAAAACACTTCGAAGGAAAACGGATTTATTACTTAAACAACTCATTAATTCACAGAAAATCTCGTGGGATCAAACAGGTACAGTAACTATCGATGGAAATATCATTCCCGGTTCCAATATTATCGATTTAGTAAATGATGTCGTTCGTACACGAAAATATTCAACACAACCAGTAGGATTACAGCCATTTAAAACGTTATTGGATGATATTAATGTTCCTCGGGAGTTTATTAGTTCACGTACACCAGGACCGCCTTCACCTGCTTTTACAACCCCGAAAGTGACTGGCAGTAAAATTCGAAAACGGCATTCTTCTTCGACTGCAGTATCTCCCGCAATTGCAGCTAACGTATTTCGGTATTGGAAAGAATATAAAATGTAAATAAGAAATGACAAAATTATCAAAAATCTATTACAAGTATTCAGATCCTGCATCTTTATCCAGTGTTAGTACATTAGAACGTAAAACAAAATTATCCCGAGAGAAAATTAAAAAATGGTTAGCATCACAAGATGCATATACAATGCACGCTCCAATACGAAAAACATTTCCACGGAAACAATATTATGTTAGTGGTCCTAATGAAACATTACAATGCGATTTGGCGGACATGCAAAATATTGCAAAGTATAATGACGGATATCGCTATATTTTATGTGCAATTGACATTTTTTCGCGGTACTTGTATTGCATTCCTGTGAAAACAAAGAAAGGGCCTGAAATGGCTAATGCAATAACTTCAATTTTAAACCAAGTGCCATTACTGGTTCACGTTCAAACTGATTTAGGGTCAGAATTTTATAATCGCCATGTAAAGAAAGTGTTTAAAGATTTTGGGATTAATCATTATAGTGTACATTCGGAAATGAAATGTGCGTTAGTAGAAAGAGTAATTCGTACCATTAAAAGTAAAATATATCGTTATTTTACTGCAGAAAATACGTATCGGTACATTGATGTGTTGGATCAAATTGTACACAATTATAATCATAGTTATCATTCAACTATTAAAATGGCACCCGCAGAAGTAAATGATTCAAATATCAATCAAGTGTGGAATACGCTGTACGGAAAGACTGTACACAAGAAGAAATTAACTTGTAAATTTCAAGCAGGAGATTATGTTCGTATTACTAAATATAAACATAAGCTTGAAAAAGGATATTTGCCAAATTGGTCTAGAGAAATATTTCTCGTTGATAAATGTATAAAATCAAATCCTGTAACTTATAAATTAAAAGACTGGAATGGTGATGAAATTAAAGGAATATTTTATGCTGAAGAATTACAAAAAATATTTCTAAGCTCAAACAAAACCTATTTAATTGAAAAAGTTCTTCAACGTAAGAAGGGGTGGGTTTTCGTATAATGGTTAGGCTACCCAGAAAGTATGAATTCGTGGATTCGAGTATCTAGTATTCAGTCTGCATAATGAATTCGTCATTGAAACACGGTTTTTACGTGACGTTACCTTCCAATGCAAGTAGTACACTTTTTGATAATACAACATCCTCATTTCGAGTAAAACTTGCAAGGGCCATAGATTTAACGGACGGAGAGTGGGTTGTGGGCTTAACACAAATTAATATACCGTGGAGTTTTTATAATGTTGGTCCGGGTGAACAAATTACAATCGATACATTTATTGATGGTGAATATATTCGATATCCTGTTAAAGTAACAGAGGGATATTATGCATCCATTAAAGCCATCTTAAATCTAATTCCCGAGAAAGTACGTATAATAAAATATAATTATTTTAAGAATCAAGTGTATATTCAACATTCCTTCCGGTCACGTGATCGGTGTATTCTAGACATAACAAAAGGTTTACAACATATACTCGGTTTTATGAATGAAAATTCAAATTTTTATAATTCAGTGGTGTATATAAAAGATCAACATAGGGAACAATTTCTGGCTCCTCAGGGAAAATATCCCTGTAACCTTGATTATAATATTCCAACAGAAGTTAACGTATGTGTGGATATTGTAAAACAACAAGAAGAAATTGGACCTTTACTTCGTAAAATTAGTATATTTTACGAGCGGTATGGACGAATCAAAAATATTTTATTTCATAACCCGCAGTACGTGAAAGTTGAAAAGAAATATTTTGATACGATAGAAGTAAACTTAAAAGATGAACTCGGTATAAACTTACCATTTCGTTTTGGAACTTCGAACTTGACACTTCACTTTAAACGAAAATGATTTCTGAAAGCATCGAAGACAGTTTCTACATTACACTGGTTTCAAATGCAAGTACAGACGTTTATCCTAAAAATAGTCCAACCCATTTCATTAATAATTTGAAAAATACTGTACGTTTAACAGATACGGATTGGTGTGTCGGATTAAGTGAAATACATATTCCTTTAACGTGTCATAATGTCACCGAAGATGAAAATATCGTTTGGTACAAATTAGAAGGTCATGAAATTATGAAAAGTAAAATTACTCCTGGATATTATGCAAACATTGAACACATACTGGAAGAATTAAATAAAGTTTCAGAATTTATACGATTTAACGCTTCCAATATTATTCATGTTACTTCTGAACCAAACGTTGAATTTATAACACTTTCACCTACTTTGGCTATACAACTAGGTTTTCATGAAAAAAATGATCTCATTATTCAAAAACAAGGATTTAAACAACCATACTTAGATATTGGATATCCTTTTCAAATTTTTGTGTATACTGATCTTATTGAATATCAATTGGTGGGAGACACGCAAGCTCCCTTACTACGTATTGCAACTGTTGGCAATATGACTTATGGAAAAGTTCAAACGTTACGATATCAAGATATTCACTATATACCACTCTCTAAATTTTGCTTTAACAGTGTTGAAATACTACTAAAGGACCACGCAGGACGAAATTTACCATTTCGTTCCGGGACACTGACAGTGACACTTCATTTTAAACGTTCTCCTGGAAAATGAAAAAGCAACATACGTATTATCAGCGGGGACGTGGCCTTCCCTTCTTTTCAGGTCCAGTTTATCAACGGGGTCATGGGATTGGTAGTTTCTTTAAAGGTTTATTTCGTTTTGCATTGCCTTTATTAAAACAAGGTGCCAAAGCTGTAGGCCGGCAAGCGTTACAAACAGGAATACAAGTTGCAGGTGATGTACTAGAAGACCGTCCGTTTAAAGAATCCGTTCGTGCTCGCGTAGAAGAAGCTGGAGAAACATTAAAAACTAAAGCTGCAAATAAACTTAGTCAGTTGTTAACCGGTAGTGGTAAGAGACGTCCACGAAAACGTAAGGCTCCTGCTATTGTACAATTCGGTCCTCCGGTCAAACGTAATCGAAAATATTCGGGTGATATATTTAGTTAATCATGGCTTTACTCAGTGGAAGTAGTCCTGAATGTTGTACAAGTGAACTTGATTTGTTTACTATTCCAATGACTCAAACTGCTATTGAGTCATCTTCCACTGTTGAATATCGTCCGGTTTCTATTTTATCGTCAGAAGGACCAATTGAATTTGTTGTACCTGGTGAAACTGGTGATTTTATTCACACTGCATACTTGTATCTCTATGTAAAATGTAAAATTACAAAAAACGATAATACAAATTTAGTTGCGGCGGATATTGTTGCACCTGTAAATAATTTTCTTCATTCGTTATTTAGTCAAGTTGATGTTTTATTAAGCGATAAATTAATTAGTTCATCATCTGGTTCATATCCGTACCGGGCTTATATCGAAACATTATTAAATTATGGTAGTGATGCCGCTCGAACCCATTTAACTGGGGGATTATGGTATAAAGATACTGCAAACCAATTTAATGTATTAGGTAATGCAAATACTGGATTTACAAATCGTGCCCAGTATGTTAGAAATAGTGCATCATTCGATATGTATGGCCGTATCCATGCTGATATTGCCGGTGTGGGATGTATGCTTCCTAATAAAGTAAGCTTACGTGTAAAATTACATCGTACAAAAGATACGTTTTGTTTAATGTCTGCTGAAAATACAGCATATAAAGTCAAACTTGAAGACGTAACACTTCACGTGCGGCGTCTAGATATTGCTGCCGACTTAGCTATGCAAATCAATGCTGGCATGGAACACATTCCGGCCAGCATACCTCTTACTCGTGTTGAAACTCGTACCTATACCATTCCCGCAGAAGTAAGTTCATATAATTTCGATAATTTATTTTTGGGGTAAAGTACCAAAAGGTGTTGTTATAGGTTTTGTATCAAACGCTGCATTTAATGGTCAACCACATGTAAATCCTTTTGAATTTCAACATTTTAACGTTAACAAACTGCAATTACAAGTTGGTTCAAAATCATTTCCACCGACACCCCTCACTCCTAATTTTGAAAATGGATTATATGTTCAAACATATTCCACTCTGTTTTCCGGTACCGGTATATATTATCAAAATCATTCACATACAATTTCCCGTGAAGAATTTCGACATGGATACACTTTGTACCCGTTCATTCTATCTCCAACAGGAACATTAGATGATTCTACGTGGGATGTCATACGTGATTCCCCTGTCAATTTAAAATTATCATTTTCTCAACCTCTACAAAATTCCATTACATGTATTGTGTACGCTCAATTTGACTCTCTCATTCAAATCGATAAAGACAGGAATGTATATACTGATCATACAATGTAAAATTTCGTCATTTGAGTGCCATGAGGGTTATTGTTCACTTCTCCGCGTTCAACGATAATGATTATCATATTATTATTAAGGAACTTGCAATTGTAAATCCTGATATCCCCTTTGTACAAAGCTGGATTTTTAAACCACCATATCCATTACATGAATTACGTGTGCCGCTCATACTTTCGAATAAACATCTAATACAACATGATTATGGTATTGACTGGTACAATGGCGATGTAGATTACTCATTGTTACCTACTATATTGAAACAATATTGTGCTAATACCTGTACCTTGTATACTTATGGTAAAACACGTCAGGACTATCTGCAGCAACTATTGGAACGGACTGTTGTGAATTTAGAAGATTTACAGTGCCCAAAAGCGTCTTCCTTGGGATTTCATGTTTACTCTTGTGCTTATTTAAAACATAGATTTGGACAATTTAAGTGTTGTGTGCGTGAAGCTTTATTATATGCCGAATACTTAAAAGTCTATGGTTATGTTTTATACGTAAATCCAAATAGTGCAACGTATGTTCCATCAAAAATAAAACAAGAGGAGGAAAGTAAGGATGAAATAGACTAATAAACATGTATAGTGATCAATTATTACAAGTGTTACTAAAGGACTGTATTACCGGTGCAAATGTGACTGGAATTTATCCCATTGATCGTTTACCTATACTTGTTCAACACCCTGTAGGACTGATTATTAATTTGGACAAGTCTGATTTACCTGGTAGCCATTGGGTAGCGATCTATATCAATAACAATAAACATGGATACTATTTTGATTCTCTGGCACAGGGTGTGCCTAAACTAATTCAACAGTTCCTACAAAGGAATTGTAAACTCTATTTTGTAAATACTGTACAAGTTCAAGATAATCATTCTATCATGTGTGGATATTTTGTATTATATTTTCTGTATTATATGATACGTGGTGTTTCATTTGACAAATGTATTGCAATGTTTAATCATAAAAAATTAAAAAATAATGATAAGCTTGTCAAAAAACATGTAGAAAACATAATGAAAAAGAAACAAAGTAGATGTTTGTAGATTTTTAGAAATAAATAAATACCAATTTTTTAAAACTTTTATATTTTTATTTCTCCATAAAATATATCTTCCTTACAATAGTTTTAAGATTACAATGAAAACATTAAACTTGCTATGCCCTTAGTAAGGGTTGTGGATCGCTCATTTTTCCACCAATAATTCAATTGTTGTGCATTTCGATATGCACATGCCGATTTTGATTCTACTTGCTTATGAAATGAACAAATTTCATTACAAACGATACCTTGTAATTCTGTTAATGGTGGACAACCTTTTCTTTCCAGATCCACAACGTTTGCTAACGCAAAGATTTTCTTTATCCAAATGGATTTTTCCCCACCTTTACAAAGGAAAGTTGCATCTGGTGCACAAAAATCATACATAATATTCCGAATATGTGATACGAGATAGCCAGTCTTACTAGACCATGACAAGCCATGCAAGTGGTTTGTAAGCCAATCGATTTGTTTTTGGCAACCTATTGGTAAATCGTTAAATTCACATGGTACTTTTACTAAACAATGAAAATTTAAAGTATCATCACACGCAGTAAGACAAAATTCACGTATCACAAATTCATTCGAGGAAATCTTAAATCCCTGTATGTCTACAATATACATTTTATGGCAAACTGAAATTTCACACGAACGTTCCATGACAACTGGAATAAGTTGTCCAATAAATTCAGTATTTTTTAAACATTCACCAGTTTTTAACATAAAGTTTGTGATTGAAATTTCACGATGCCGTTCATGAAAAATTTCAAAGAGTTCTACTAAAGTCTTATCATTCAACAAGTGCTTTTCTAGAAAAGTTCCAGGATTATGCTGCATACCACTTATTCCATTTGAGCGTAAGTATACAGTTATCGTTTCTAACACACAATTTTCACTAATGTTTTGTCCACAATTCTCACTATCACAATACATGATTACTAATAAAAGGAAATCAAACAATACACAATTTAACATATGTCCACGTATTTCCCATAATCTTTTTCTAGTAAAATTTTTAATAGAATGGGTCTGTATTCAAAGTCCCACACAAGATCTCGGAAACGTTCAATGAAATTCCATATCATCGCAAAAGGCTGTCCATGCTTTTTTCTGTAAATTGATAATAATTCTTCACGAACTTCAAATTTCGTTACAGCTTCTATAGCTTTCCGTTCAAGAGATTCCGTATCCAACACCAAACAATCATGTGTCCATTGACTGCCGTCTCCGAACCCGCAAGCAAAACAAATACAAATATCGTCTGGTTTCCAGTATATTATACAGTCTTTTATACAATCCAATGATGTACGTTCCACAGTACACTCACATGGCAAATTCAAAAATTCTTCCAACTCCCAATTCTCCACCGGGGAATTACTCACTGTTGGTGAAGGTGTAGGGGGATATTCTTCTATTTCGTTTTCAACATCAAGTAACGGGAAAACTTCTGTTTCCAATGGCGGAAGTTGTGGGCTCACCACCGGTTGGGATGAAACTTCTGTTCCCGGTAATACATCCAAGTTGGCCGGGGTAACTTCTGTTTCCAGTGGCGGAGGTTGCGGGTTCACCACCGGTTGGGATAAAACTTCTGTTCCCGGTAATACATCCAAGTTAGACGGAGTAGCTTCTGTTTCCAATGGCGGAAAATGCGGGCTCACCACCGGTTGGGATAAAACCTCTGTCCCCGGCAAAGATGATGATTCTGCGAGATCGCTTTCACCTCTTGTACTAAGATCCAACGGTTTCATTGAATCCATGCTTTAAAACCAATCTATAACTCCTTTTCACTAAAACACCGGCTATTTAATATGCTTCGTCCATCACGTGATATCCCATACCAACGATCCAAATTTCTAGAATGTTCTCCAGCAGCAGCTGTCGCGTTACATGTGCTGAATATTAATGAATTACCTTGTTCTACGTGTGTGATCTGCATATTTTATTTCCGAAAAGGTCTTTTCTGTATTCTGCTTGTCCCATTAACATTTCTTTTAACCGGAAACATTTATTATATGTCATGTTACCTCCGGATGCACCTGCATACATTATGTGTCATTAGTATGCGTAAAAGGGTGTATCCATTTTTAGGAACTGCTAAAATGTCAAAAAAGTAAACACTCATGAATATTCATGAATGTCGATAACTGTATACGAATCTACTGTGGATATCCTTGAAAGTCAGTCTTGATGACGAGCACAACCGAGGAAAAATGACTGTGCTGATGGTGCAAGTGATTCAGAATTAGGAAAAAATACATTTGTTTACAAGGAAAGCGAATGGAAAACGTGTTGCAAAATTGTCCAATGTGCTGCTTTTTTAATTTTGAAGAATTGTAATTTGTGCAGTAATACTTATCCAGGTTTCCAGCATACAAATTTTTATTGACTTTGCCCGTAACTCGGGCAACATGTGAAAGACTTTTTTCAAAATTGAAATAAACTGAAAAACATTAAAAATAGGCTAACGAGTACCATGTCTCAGGAACATTTGAAAACATTTTGTTGATGTCTATTGAAAAAGATTTATTAAAAAAATATTTCGAATGCAAAAGTGATAGATACAGTAGCATCAAAAACTAGTACACTAAAACATCTGCTAATTTAGTAATATAGTATACGTTCTCCTTGAACTTCATATAATATTTTGAACAATTCAGAATAATACATTGATGAAAGAATATCAGGTTTTAATTGTCAATTGTTAACACTATTGACTTATTGTAGAAAGAAAACTGTGCAATTGATTTGTGACATTGAGATGCTGGTGGCCCTTGTGGGAGAAAGCGCCCGCGCCTCTCTAATAATACCTATCCGTCTCTGGTCCAAAGCCTGGATAAAGTGTGATGGAAATCAGCAAATATTCAAATATTGCATATGCAAGATTCTTGCTGGTCTTGGTCTGGCGAGAATCTTGCAGGTATGGTCTTGGTGTTGCGAGAATCTTGCATGCATGGTCTTAGTCTTAGTCTTGGTCTTGCATCGGTACTTTTCTCAGCACCAATCTGTTCAACTTTTAACCTTATTTTGGCCGATATATATATATATATATACCATCCTATGAAGTGGTACGTTTTGTCGCCTGACATTATTTGATGGCTGATTGGAAGACTCTTCGCAAGTACCCCTCCAGGCAAGTGGTACGTTTTGTCGCTTGTCATTATTTAAAGTGTTTTTAGAAAACCCTTCACAAGCAGCCCTCAGGGTAAGTGGTACGTTTTGTCGGTGGTACGTTTTGTCGCTAGTACGTTTTGTCGCGTATTCCAGAACACTACCCTGACAAAGGTAGGAAAGGCACGT
This sequence comes from Thermobia domestica, assembly GCF_964235325.1. Taxonomy (NCBI): domain Eukaryota; kingdom Metazoa; phylum Arthropoda; class Insecta; order Zygentoma; family Lepismatidae; genus Thermobia; species Thermobia domestica. The sequence goes on along the minus strand of NC_137457.1, from coordinate 27,236,271 downwards.
ACAGGAATTCAGGAAATGGTTGTACGTATTTGTTTACCCTGTCTGTTTTGGCGAAACCATTAGCTATATCAGCTCCTTTCATCAGTGAGGAGCTATAGTAATTCCGGAAAATTCTCAAGGTTAAAGTTAACCATCTCAATTGTCATCTATTGGCACCTGATGGCTTGTCGAAAGAAAGCGAAGGTTTCGAGATATGAATTCCTTTAAGATTTTCTCAAAACGTCTGTCGCTTCAAGGGAAGCAATTGTAGCTCATTAACAAAAGGTAGTTAACTACGAAATTAGAATATGCATATGTGCCAAAAAGAATAAAAGATATAGGCCTACATCTAAAATGAACCAACATGAGTAAATTTGTTATTAATAACTGATTTGCTACTTTTCAAAAGATATCTGCAGAAAATATTTGTTACTGCCGAAAAAAAAAATCATATAAACTGCATATTAATTATTCAATTTATAGGCCTAAGATTGCTTTTTTTGTTTTCAATCTGAATAACTCAGTGTGCTATAATATCAATTTCAATAAACTGCGTACATACGTTTAGATTTTATGGTTGTTTGTGTTATTGTGTTTTCAATCCGAATAATTCAGTGCACCAGGCTAGTTTTCAGGAAGAGAAAAGTACGGGTACATATATTAAATATACTGTAGTAATTTTTCCTAGTACTGGTATTGTTATGAATATATAAATTATTTAAGAGTATCCCTTGTACGGTTGTTTATTAAAACTACATAGTGGCCCATTTTAATCTTTCCACGGAAATATCTCGAAAACGGTTGAACATAAATGAACTGAACAAAAACTAAAACAGGAAATATCATGAGGCAAATCGAATGGTAATGTCGCTGTGTCCGTCAGGGCAGCTCTTCAAGGGGGCTCGGGGCTCAATTTTAAAATTTTAAATGGAAACATGGGACGAGTAACATCTCGTTCGATATATCTTCAAAAACTAAAACAGCGATATGGCAAAAGATTTTTCATATCGGTCAGCGTATTCAAAATGGCCGGCAAGATGTGTAATAAACGTCCAGTACCACTAATATGAAAACGGTTGAACCAAACAAAAACTCAAATACGAAAGCCATGGGGCAAATCGAATGATGTTGTCGCGGTGCCCCTAGGGCCGCCTAGGGCCCCGGGCCCAACTTAGAAATTTTAAATGAAAATATGGATCAAGTAATACCTCGTTTGATAGAACTTCATACACTAAACAGCGTTGTGGCGAAAGATTGTTCATATGGATCACCGTTTTCAAAATGGCCGCCAAGACATGGTGCCTTTATCAGATAAAACGTTCAGTTCCACTAATATGAAAACGTTTGGAAATAAATGAACAGAATAAAACTCGTACAAGAAATCACAAAGGGTATTTATCATTCCATGCCTCGAGAATAATCCAACGGAGAAAAAGTTTAAAGTTTAACTGTCATAATGCTAAAGGGGAAATCTAATTGTTAGAAAATTATCTTTCCGATCTCCCTCCGTAAGTGGGTGAAGCGGGAATGAATGGTAAAATCTCAAATGAGAACCCCCACTTTTACTTGCAATAGGTATGGTTTGTCTGAAACATTTGGGTGTACAAGTGACTGGTACTGTAATGAACCGATATTGTGCAGACGACTTTTGAGCAAAACCAACGTTTGTACAGATCGTTCTAAAATTCCATTGTTCAACAAATTGGTTTCGCATTTCAGTTGATTCTTTTTTGCACAAATCATTGCCTGCAATCAAAATGGAAGGTACCAATTAACAAGAATATTACCTACTTTTTTCCATTGCAGACATCTATCTCTTATAAAAACACATTTCAGATAATTTTGTTGTGTAGATACAATTTGTAAAAGCTACGGTTCTAATTTGCAATTTCACCGTTCCTTTCCGACCCGCTTCACCCACTTACGGAGAACGTTGGAACTTGCAAACTCCTTTGCATTATGGGACTTTTACAATAATCATCTTCTCCTCTGTTGCAACATTTTCGAGCCGTGAAATGATAAAAACCCTCTGTATTCTGTTCATCAGTGGTACTGGAGGCACCATGTCTTGGCGATCATATGAATAATGAACGGTGAATGGTGATCCATATCTTTTGCCACAACGCTGTTTAGTGTATGAAGATCTATTGAACGAGGTATCACTTGATCCATATTTTCGTTTAAAATTTCTAAGTTGGGCCCGGGGCGACAACATCATTCGATTTGCCCCATGGCTTTCTTATTTAAGTTTTTGTTTGGTTCATTTATGTTCAACCGTTTTCATAATAGTGGTACTGGACATTTATCTGATACAGGTATCATATCTTGTCTTCAATTTTGAATACGGTGACCGATATGAAAAATCTTTTGCCATATCGCTTTTTAGTTTTTAAAGATCTATCGAACGAGGTATCAGTCACCCCATGTTTCCATTTAAAATTTTAAAGTTGGGCCCCAAGCCCCCTTGAAGAGCGGCTATGGGGGGGGGACAGCGACATTACCATTCCATTTACCCCATGGTATTTCCTATTTGAGTTTTTGCTCAGTTCATTTATGTTTAACCGTTTTCGAGATATTTCCGTGGAAAGATTAAAGTGGGCCACCCTGTGTACAATCAAGTAATACTAGAAACCTTATTCTAAAAAATACACCAATCACACTTACTTACTGTAAGTTGGCCACTATTCAATGGAACCGATGGTGGCCAACACAGGCAGGTTTCACTGTATTATTATTATTATTATTATTATTATTATTATTATTATTATTAAAGTATTATGCCTTTTGGCAGATCCCGGGACTGTTTTTTTTTTAAAATTAGGTTTAGGCCTGGAAACACTTCTTCCTTATTTCTCGACACGATCTTCAAGTTAATATTTTAACTCATAATATGTTCTTCTATTTTTCAAATCATTCATCAGTTGTATTCTTCTTCCTATTCCTCGTTTTCCTTCCATCTTTCCTTCTATGGCGGTGTGAAGAAGACATTTTCTTCGCAAGATGTTTCTAATCCAATTGGCCTTCCTACGAACGATGCTGGCTAGAAGCATCCTCTTCTCTCTTACCCGTTTTAAACATATTAGCTTGCTAGTCTCTCTGTCCATTTTATCTTCTCCATCTTCCTCCAATACCACATTTCGATGCTCTAAATACAGGGTGTTTCAAAACAGTACCGACAACGTTTGGGAGGTGATTCCTGACATCAAGATAAGCCGCAAAGTATAGACCAACCTGGGTGCACAAATGCTTTATTTTGAAGTTATAAGCTGGCAAAATCATGAAAAAATGAATTTTAAATGTTCATAGCTCCAAAACTATAGGACCTACCGTAGTGGGGCAAAGACTTCACTTAGGAACTAATACTTGTATGTGTGCTATCTAAACATACAAGTTTCAGAATCCTAAGGTACTCAAGCAAACATTTTTTTGAGGGTGTTTGACTACGGGTATATAATTTGAAGTACTTACAAACTACCTGTATAAAAATTATTTCGGAAGTACCACAGGATTCTGAAACTTGGATATTTCGATATGGTACATACTAATTCCTAAGTAAAGTCTTGACCCGACTACGGTAGGTTCCATAGTTCTGGAGCTGTGGACGTTTAAAATTCATTTTTTCATGTTTTCGGCAGCCTATAACTTTGAAAGGAAGCATTTTTGCATCCAGGTTGGTCTATAGTTTTTGTCTTATCTTGGTGTCAGGAATCACCTCCCTAACGTTGTCGGTGTCATTTTGAAACACCATGTATTTCTTCTCTAACTTCTTAATGTCTAGGTCTCTGAACCATACAGTCCAATACTCCATATACATAGCACTGGACCAACTTGTTCCTTAGTCGAATATTAAGCCTGCTAGTTAAGATTGATCTTCTCTTGCTGAATGTTTCTTTGCTAATAGCAGTTCATGACCTGATTGATTATGGCTCCCTTATTGCTCCCTAATTAAGGGTATTTGTCTTGTTTCGACACATTTAGTTTTTCTTATATTGTTCACTATTGCTTTGGATGTATTCTATACGTATTAAGTAAACATGTAGAATACGCGAGTGTTTTCAATATACTTAGCGCTTTATTAAGTGTTTGTAAAGTGTGGTACTTTATTTCTCGGTAAACTACTGTCCCAATCTGATCCAAATTTATTAAGCACGAAGCCCATTTTTCAAGGAATATTTAGTGACCGAACTCACTCAGGGACAGACTCGACTTGGCTTCTTATATTCCGTACTTTATTTCTTGGTAACTACTAGTCGTATCTGAACCAAATTTGCTAAGGAAGAAGCCCATTTTCTAAGGAAAAAACCGTTATATTTAGTGACCGAACTCGGTTAAGGACAAGGTCGACTTGGCTTACGTATCATACTTTGTTTCTCGGTAACTGCTGGCCGAATATGAACGAAATTTAATCGGCAAGTAGCCCCGAGAGAAAGAGAGAGGTTTGTTCCACCGCTTTGCACGCCACCGGGAGATTTTTAGTTTGGTTCATTTGGGCTTGTATTTAAATTGTTATCTTAGAGTATAGTTTCATAAGTGTCAGGCGAAGGCGCTGTTAGACAAGTGTTTTTAACATATTTAGTAACTAGTTTTCCAGAAAAACTTCATTATAGGGTATTAGGGCAAGCTCCCCAGCTTAGGGCTTGGCCTCAAAAGCCTGTCACTTTAATATTAACTGTTCATTAACATAGTTGTTTAATCTTCTTACAGGCGTTGTTGTTCCATCACCAGCTGGAAACTACTTTCCAACCAATGAACTTCTTAAAGAAAGACTTCGCAGAAGTCCTACCCGGAGGAAATTTAGGAAACATGTAGGCTACAGACCAGTGCCTGTCTTTTACCACGGAGGTGGATCAGCTGCATCTAGTCACGCATCGAGTCAAAGTTTCAGTTTTGGAGGCTTTAGTGGATCTTCGGCGCACGCAAGTGCATCTAGTCACAGTTTTGGTTAAGTTTATTGTGATATGGATAAACTTTTACACAGGCGAAAGATAAGGGTTAAACATCACCAACTGTTAAAAATGTTATTAATTGTTTATCTCTATTTGACGTATCGTTAAGAGAGATTACGGTTTCACACAAAAGTCTATTATGGCGAACTTACTAGTTTAACTTAAGGCATTGGTAAATTTGAACAATTCATTAGTTAAGTAATCGTTAAATATTTAAGGAATGTTTAAGTAATCCTTGGTTAGTATGGAAATAAAGTTGATGGAAGAAAAAGTCGAAACAACTACGAAAAAAAAATCAATGTGAAATGATTTGTAGTTTCTACCACAAATCATTACAGACAGTATATTTAATACGAGGGGCAATCAAAACGTTCCCGGGATTACCTTGAAACTATTTATTACCACGATATATGGTAATTCGATCCTCTTCAAGATAGGCTCCTTGAGAACACAAACACTTGTTCCACAGCTCCAGTTCCAGATTGCTGGAAACAACGCTGAAAGTCCTGTTTTGGAATGCTCCGAAGTTCAGCCCTTGCGCTAGAGGCAAAACGGCTCTCAGAAACGAACATTCCTCTCCTCTACCAGCTTTCCTACTCACAGGATTTAGCACCAGTGGATTTCTGGCTCTTTCCCAAGATCTAAAAGGGGCTCAAAGGCAGGCACGTAGCCAAGGGGGATGGGGTCCGGACCACCCCCTTCGAAACCAGAAATGAAAAAATAAGGAATGATAAAACAGAAAGAAACGAGAAAAATAAGAATCAGCGTTAAAAATAAGTAGCTACAGCAAGCTTTTGGTTACTCTTTCTTATGAGGAGATTTGTATTACTTGTAATGTATGGCGAATGAGCGGGATGTCCTGGAAAAGTCAAGGAATTTGAAATTTCTAGAAAAGTTACGAAATTCTCAAAATTTCTGCTGCTAGTCAGGGATATTTCAAGCTTTCGAAAACATAGTGCCGTTCTATAGCAGTGTGCACATTTTTTATCATAATTTTTTGCCATCGCTTCTCTGCAGTATCAAACAGGTTATTTTAGAAACAGTTTTCTACTGCTCCTTTAACCTGTCATTTGGAACAGACAGTAGTTAACGGAATAATAAAAACAAAAAGTTATGTGGAAAGAAAGTTCTGTTAACATTTGATTCAACAGAGAAAGGAACTCAGATATTTTAAAATATTTTACAAAACATTATCGAATATGTATTTTTGTAATAATTGAGGTCATAGTGAAAGAAAAACTGTTTACATTTGAATGAACAAAGGAAGGAACGTAGATATTGTACAATCTTTTTCAATACTTTCTTTTAATTATTTTACTCGAGATTTCTTTATAGTTTATTGTTAAAATACTTACTGACATATCCTCATTTTATTGTCCTAACAAACCAATATGCGTTGCCAGTTAAATAGTTTAGATTAATCAAGCTCCTGTTGTGATAACTACAGTATTTCATGTCCCCCCCCCCCCCGCGCCGATTACGAAATCCTGACAAAACGAACCAAAATAAATGTTGCCAGTAAAATAGTTTAGAATCATCAGGGCCCTGGTGTGATGATCATAATATTTGATGTCACAGACTTCCCCCCCTTTTTCGAAATCCTGACTACGTGCCTGCTCAAAGGTAACCGTTTTGTCACCGTAGAAGACATCCAAAATGTCTGAACTTCGGAACTTACCAAAACAGGACTTTCAGTGCTGTTTACAGCAATGGCAGAAACGGTGTAACAAGTGTGTGTGTTCTCAAGGAGACTATTTTGAAGGCGATTAAGTGAAGGCGATTAAGTGAATTAGGCGATTAAGTGAATTAGGCGATTAAGTGAAGGCGATTCAGTGTGTACCTGTATTGTGGTAATAAATACGTAGTTTCAACGGAATTCTGGGAATTTTTTGATTGCCCCTCGAACATAGCTGACACTACGGATGTATTCACTAGCGTAAGTGATTGAAACATTCAGTGAAAATGTTCGCATTATACATACGTATGAATGTATATAAAAAAGTTCATTTGATACATTTTATGTTCTGAGTTACGTCCTAGTAAATATATTAGATCTTTATATGTATACATATGTATGAATATGCATATGTTTGCATATGTATGAAACTAATTGCAGTCCAACGAAAACGTAAGCATAGACACAATCGACATCATAAACTTTTAAAGGTTTTTGAAAAGAATAAAAGAAAAAAAAATATTAATAAATCAGCGGTAATTTCATCAAAAGACACAAATGTATTGGTACTATTTCTTACAAGTTGTTAGTTAATTACTAAATTGATGTGTAAATGTTTATACCAAAAATGTAAATAAACAAATTTATAAACTATAAGTTGTTTTAAATATGATTTAGTATCTGTTTTCGTTAAAAATCTATCTAAGGCTGAAGTATGAAGTTAACTCGCTTCTTAAATCACAAGTAAAGTATACATTCCACGTTCAGGCCCGCAACCTGCCACAGAGTTTTTTTTTGGGGGGGGCATGAATATGTTAGGGGGGCAAGTCATTAAACATTCTCTTACCAAAAGCTAAATTGTGTTTTTTGTATTAATAATAGCAATATAGCATTTTGTGTTAAGGTTTGGAGGGGCCAAGAAAAGTTTAGGGGGGCAAGTCCCCTAGCCCCCCTCTGGTTGCGGGCTTGTCCACGTTACATTCTTATCAAATTCGTGGACTCCTTGGCACTTATTTCTGAAAGTTACTAGACTAATAATTCCAGGTGACCAAAAGGTACGTGCCGTTTTGCTTTCCCCCCTCGAGCAATCGGAGATGATGTAGGTGGTAGGTGTGTGTGTGCTCTTGTGTGAAAGCTTATTCTGGGGCACGTCTGCTACCGAATAGAACACGTTGTATTTAGTCGTGAGAGTTGATATATTCAGTGTGAACTATGGCTATGTCAAATGCAGTGATCAGGGTTTGTTTGCTCTACGAGTTCAAATTGGGCACAAAAGGTACTGAAACAGCAAGATAAATTTACTCGTCATTCGGAGAGGCTACTGTTAGCAAACAAGCCACACGTAAGTGGTTTAAGACCTTTTCGACTGGTAATTAGAACCTTGAAGATAAATCTCGGTCAGGGAGACCAAAGTCACTCAATGTGGACCAGCTGAACGCAGCTATTGAAGAGGATTCCGTAGCCAGACATGTCAGGAATTCACTCAACGGTTTGAGGTAAGTGAGAGAAGTACTCGTACTATTGGTTGCTACTCAATGACCCAATGTCTCTGTCTGCTAAACGTAATATTGATCAGCGCAAGGTAATGCTGTGTGTATGGTGGACTACTGTTGGGATAGTGCATTTTGAGTTTTTGGAAAGTGGTAAGAGCATCACGCAAGATATTTACGCAGTACAACTGCAAACGGTAGCTACCAAACTCGCCCAGAAACAGCCAGCACTCGTGAACAGAAAAGGGATTCTGTACCAGCAAGACAATCCGAAATCTCACACAGCAAGGATGATCCTGGAAGTGATCATGTCCCTTGGGTGGGAACTTTTGCCTCAACCTCCTTACTCCTCAGACATCGCTCCATCAGATTACCATCTCTTTTTGGCCATGGAAAATTACATGCTCAATGGGCAGTTCAAAACTCCGGAAGAAGTTGAAAACGCAGTGACGAGTTTTTTGAATCGCAGGTACAAATTTCTACAAAAGTGGCATCTATTGACTTGTTAGTAGATGGGAGAAGGTTGCAGAAGAGGATAGAGGCTATATTCCTGAATAAATGTTGTGTATACGCTTGTTTTCTACGCTCAAACGGCACGAACTTTTTTTTAGTCACCTGTGTGATCTTGCTCTAAATAACGAGTGAATGTATCAAGAATCTACAAGAGTAATATGCTAGCTTCAAGTCCGTGAGCTTGTATTACAGAAGCACAAAACTTGCTTTATCAATGAGTTTGTTTCATAAAATACTATTAGTAGCGCAACATACTTGTAATTTAGTAGTATCTATATATCCACAAGACACTGGAGAATTGTATCTCTTAAACTAAATTAAATTATGCGAAGTGGCTGCTCTTGAGGAACTTTCATCGCTTCAAAACTAAAGGAAGAAAAGTTACCCAATATGTACAAGAAATTAGAACACTAGGTAAGCTTTCGTCTCTTAGTTTAAAGCAATACACTATTTTAACAGTTGTAACGTTCCTCATGAGCCGCCACTGGGTTATACTTCCTATATAATTCAGTTGTTACTGAATCATTAGTTTATGAAATATGAGCAAAACTATCACAGGTGTTTCGAAATAACTTCGACACCGAATGTAACTTGTCTCGAAGAATAAATTACTTCTTTGGGATTTTCTGCAGCGAAATTACTCATATCATCTTGTAGGCTTTGAGGTGCAATCCTTTAGTTTCTAAGGAACTTGATTTACTAAAAAATCTTTCCTATCATAAAATTACCGGATCGTTATCCGGCGACTCCACCGTGTGAAAATTACCTTGTTAAGATAGAATGTACGGTAATTTACATACATGAATCGCTTTCTCCATCAGAGCCGCGGTGGCTCAGTGGTTGAGCGTTCACCTCTGGTGCTTGGGATCCCGGGTTCGATCCCAGCCCCCGCCAAATGAATTTTGTGGTGGACAAACACCGTGTGCGTGGGTTTTCTCGGGGTTCTCCCGTTTCCTCCCACTTTCTTTATTTCATTCATTACTCATCATCACCGTCTCCTTTAGCCTAACCGGCATAACCGTGGGACGTAAAACTCAAAGATTTCGTTTTCTCCATCAATCTTTTATTATAAAGGTTTCTGTTATAAAACAATATAACATAGAATCACTAAGATAATACAAAATCCAGTAAGTAATTCCTTTAAACATTTGTCCCAAGGCCAGTGCCGTATTTACAATTTTGTTTCAGAAGAGGCTTTGCTAAATTTCGGGGGGGGGGGGGGGCTTTGCCTGGAAATGTGAAAATTCTGCAAGATATTTCATTTACTTTACTATACTAAGTAAGAACTCGGGGGGGGCTTAAGCCCGGAAGCCACCCCCTAAATACGCCACTGCCCAGGAAGCCGAGGCAGGCAAAGGAAGAATCCCCTACAAAACTCCAGGCAAGCTAAGTGACGGAGAGCTATGATTTTCAGTGCTCCAGACAAGCAAAGAGAGAGGTTGGAGTTCGATAAAGTTACAGGCAAGCTGAGCGGTAAGAAAACATCACAAAGCTCCACGCAAGCTACGTGGCTGCCGTTAGGAATCCCTCAAAGCTCAATTCAAGCTAAAGCTGTGTATTTTGTAGTGTTACGCCAGATCAGGGGCGCTCCTACGAGGAGGGTCCATCGGGTTCGATCTCCTCCAGAACTTCCTAACTCAACATACATTTGGACACTTTCTCAATAAAACTATAATTGTTTAACAAGGAAATGATTGATGTAGCATGAAAATTTGACGTTACACTTTACCTGTAAACTTTTTCTTATAAAAACAATCTAGTTCTATAATATTTTTTTCTGTTCAACACTCCATAGACGTAGTGGATTGTATCACCCATCCAAAGCTTGGATCTCACCCAAGAAAATATTTTAGGTGCTTGCCTGTGACAGATCAATATTATATCGATATATAAGCCATATTACCACAAGAATTAAGAATGGGAATACACTCAAAGGCTATTTAATATGTTTATTCAATGATCCAGGGGAGATCCAGGGGGGCTACCGGGAGATCGCCCCCCCAGAAGAGGAAACTTTCTTCTTTTATATATAAATAAAATCTATCCCAGAGTTTGGAGCTCTTAAAAGTAGCTCTAAGTAGCAGTATTACAACCCACCGCCCCCTTCCAGAAGTCCGGCTTGGATCCGCTCCTGCAATGATCAAAGCCAAGCGTTTTTTCTAAAAAAAAAAAAAAATAAAAAAATAAAATAAAATAAAATAAAAATAAAGTTATGAAGTATTCTTGTTGCTTTCCAGATAAATACTTTTAGCTACGTATAATTAACAAACTCCATGGCCTATATAGCCCAAAGGTTCAATGCTGCTTTCACAAAAGCTCTCCACTGACTTCTGTTCTTAGCCAACTGGATCCAGTTTCTACATTGTATTCGTGTTACTGATAGATTCATCTTAATATTGTCCTTCCATCTACGCCTAGGTCTTCCTAGTGGTCGCTTTCCGATTGGATTTCCAGATAAAACATCGAAATCGTCTCTACTTTGTTCCATTCTGGCTACATGACCTGCCAACCTAGCCTCCTTGATAACCCTAACGATGTTTGGTAAACCGTATAAATTATTCAGTTCTTCGTTATGAAGTTTATGCCATTCGCAATTCCCGTTCCTTTTGTGTCCGAATATTCGTCTCAGGATTTTGTTCTCAAATACTTTCTGGTCTACGTTCTTCCCTCAGAGGAAGCGACCGTGTTTCGCAACCATACAGGACAAAAACTCTGATTTATCATTTTTTATATATATTTTAAGCTTCAAATTCCTCGACAGAATTCGCAATGACAAAAGATTTTGAACTAAATAATAAAATGAATTCCTTAGTCGACATTAAATTTCTTCGTAGATAAGGTTTTGGTCTGGTAATATTGATCCTAGATATTTGAAACTATTAACTGATGAAACCATAATTTGCAGTATTACAATGACGACAGACTTCCATGTACCTTTAGCTATAAATTTACCATAATTTTAGATGAGTTAAGCCATTTTTAGTCATTTATCAACTTTCTGACGGAGGCTGTTGGTAACACTGACCCCAATACCAACGATATAACCGTGGCCCCGGGCAGTGTAGTCGCTAACGCTCTCGTCTTTATGCGACCGGTCTGGGGTCGATTCCCGGCGGGATCAATCGGTCGAAGAAAGTGCAAAATAAAAATGTATCAGGGCAGCCATCCTGAATGAGGTATTCCTGGATTTTCTTCATTCATACCAGGCAAATACCGGGATGGTACCTAACTTAGAGGTTCCAGACCGCTTCCCTTTACCCGGATAGTGCGTTTTTGCCGAGGACGTCATCCCTTATACGTTGAGTTGAGTTGATTTTTTTTTTTTAGTTTAACGTCCATTTCAGCAGCGTGGGTATATGAGATGGGACCTACTGATTAACGTGGGATCCGAACCACATGAGCTCCCGCCGGATATCGAATCCGGGTCTCCCATGCCAAAGATGCGTACGCTAACCACTTAGCCACCGAGGAGCTCTTTCCTCATACGTGACTGGCTAAATGGCCATAGATGCCGAAACCCCAGAAATCTAAATCCTAAACCAACAATATAACGGAGTGCTATTGTACAGAGTTATTCTATACATTTTTAAATTATTAATTTTGTTTATATTACTCGTATAATCGTTATTTATATAATTATATCTGCATACTATCAACAATTAATCAGTTGCTAAGAATTAAGTTTCTTTTATTCTTGTGAAAAAATGTAGTGTGAATCTAGGTAAGTAATCTATCCCCAATTTTTTTTTTCTACTAACATTGAGGCTAAAAACGTTATTAGCAATGAATGTATATATGTATTTACATGAGGACTAGCATGAATTCTCGTAATATGCTAGTTTATAACTTGGCTGCTAAGATTACTTAGGGGCAACAGAGGGAAGGGGAACAGCGCCCTGGAAGAAATCCCTCTATGAAAAGGAAGCTTCGATGGTTGTTTACCTTAATGGTATCTTCCTCAGGTTCCTTTCCCCTTTGTAATTTGCAGGCCATGGGCGCTGAGGGCCTATATATATGAAAAGCTCAATCGGCATCTTCTCAGGCCCGGCAAATTCCCGAAAGATGCCTGGATAATTAATAATTGTAAGAAGTTCAGGTATGAACCTTGTTGCATAAATGCTAATGCTAATGCTAATAATAATAATAATAATAATAATAATAATAATAATAATAATAATAATAATAATAATAATAATAATAATAATAATAATAATAATAATAATAATAGCGTATATTGATATATAATTATCATCTAAGAAGGTTTAAGCCTTCAGAATGGTTAACTATCAAAATTTCAAAGGCTCAAGCTCATTTTTAACATATGATTACAGTCAAATAATTTAATTTCTTAAACCCTTTAGAATTTAATTATCAGCAGATTTTCTGCCAAAAAATGCCTATATTTTAAATTGCTTGTTTGAATGTAGAAGAGTACATGATAAAAATATCTCTTAATTATTTTTTTTTAGTGCGTAGAAAAAAGAAGCTAAAAAACTTGAAGATTTTTATCCCGAGTTATCTCAGGCAGGGATAAAAGTGAGAGGGAACGCGGAGGGACGCCGTTACTCCACTTCCAAAAAACATGTATGTTGTCCCCCACTTTCTAAAAAAATTACTATGGTCTAAGATAGGCACGGGGGACGACGTTACGTTATGCATTTCCCTACCTTTTCAGATGCACTTTTACCCCAGATCTCGGGGCTATAAGACGGTATAGGAACGTATAGGTCAGAGCGCAAAATTTCCAGTTGTCAGGTCGCCATTGGCGACTAGAAATTTAGAGCTGGCGAACAGTGTTCAGTAGGAATAGTTTCTGCCTAAACTCATCAGGGCTGCGCAGTTTCTGTTTCGCAGGAAAATAATTCTCATTGTGGGAGAGAAAACACGGAACTTAAAGTCTTCACAACGGACATGAAAGTGAAGTTTTCACAACGTTGTAATTCGCCCTTCCTTATCCCACTCTCAGTCGAAATGGTTTACCTTAAGGTAAGTCTTTATGTAAGATATTTTTTTTAAAATGTATATGAATTGTCCAATTCAAAATTGATTATTCTGAATCTAATTGTCTGTTTTTGAAATGTTATGCCCTGATGTAATTGCTTTCTTTTTCAAACGACGGGCCATGAGAGGGGGGGAAGGGGCTCTCATAATTTGTATGGGAGAGATACCGGCAACCTCATTTTTGGATTGGCGAGTGCGTCTGACTGAGATTTTGCGCCCTGGTATATTTATAGGTGAAATATTCGTGCAGGGACGACATTTATCGCTAAATGATATACATAATGTATTGTAGAATATACAATAAAATAATGTTTCAAATTTCCTACTTGGTATTATGATTTTTATACCGAGTATTCTCGATACAGAGTGATACAGATAAAATTGAATGCAGATACGCTAGTAGCGCTGCAGTACAAAGCCACTGGACGCTCTACGATACCCATAGAGACATCTGTTGGGTAAGATAGGTACTTGGAACAGTAATAAACGGCTTCTTTCGTGATAACTACAAAGGAATAAGAAAGTTACAAACGCAACGAGATAACTCGGAAAAATATTACCTAAACATTGTTCAGCGTAAGCTCTAAACTCCGATAAACAAAATATTTGTATCCTTCCGCTTGTTACAAATACGATTGGCTAGTGATGTATCACTCCCACTCCCCACGGGGAGGAGTAAATTATACAAGTGCATTTTGACAATACTGTTTCATGTTGTCCAGATACTTAGAGCAGCAGCAGAAAAGAAAGAAAAGAAACTCGAAAGATTAAAAAAAAAAAAGTATTTGAATTTCGCTCGTAAAGAATTGTTGCTTAGTGAGTAAAGGTTTGCCTTGTTGGTGTTTCACCAAAACACTTGCGGAACCGGAATTCATGCTAGTCATCTTTCAGACTTTAAAAGCAGAACACCCGTCCACAGTTAAGGCTCCGTCATACAAGCGAGAAAACTTAAAACCAAGGAACAGGGGTAAAAAGGGCGTGATTTTTGAGATGTTATTTGCGTGGCTTTTACCACTGACGTAGCACATACATCACGAGATTGACAGATTCTCTCAAGCCAAAATCCCTTGCACCGCCGCAATGGTCAGAATCCGAGTCAGGAAATAGTCCGTACATTCTACACGTTGAAGCCAACGGCTCAGCTGACGCGAAAGTCTTTTACTTGGGGGTGAAACAAACTATTCTGTGTAGGGCGAGTGCTGCGGAGTGGTGTGGACGAGAATCCGTGAAATCCCGGCGAAGACCTCTTTTGTCCTGTGTGCTCGCATATATCTGCTTCGAAATGCAACGGGCAGGGGAGGGAGAAGTTGACACTTGCTTGCAGGGGGTAATGCTGAAAACCTGTTTGGCTCGAACATAGAAGCATCAAGTGTCCATCAGCCAACAAATCCATCCATACGACACGATTGCCGTGGCGCATAGAAGAGCCAGTTCGAATTGTTCAAAGTATGCGAAGAGAAAAGAAGGGTGAGGGCAGCCCCCTGCAAGATAATACCGAAGACTTTCTGACGACTCATAATCAACATTCTCCGTAGCAGAATGGTAGATAATTTAATTATAACTAGGGCAAGTGTATATATATACAGTGGCGGATCTAAGGGGGAGCTATAGGGGCTATAGCCCCCCCTTGACGCTCAGGTATACACTGGATAAAATGGGCTTCAATCCTGCTTTACACTGGATAAAACGGCAAAATGTGGTTTAGCCCCTCCCTTGATCATATTCTGGATTCGCCCCTGTATATATATATATATATATATATATATATATATATATATATATATATATATATATGTCGGGAACAAAACAAAATACATTAGCTGTCCATATAATGAGAAAAATAACGCTCTTGACTTTCATCGTAAAAGTATTTTTGGCATTCTTGCTGTTTGCCTTTTTAGAACTTTTCTGCACATTTTTCGCGCTTTTCAGTTTATTATTATTATTATTATTATTATTATTATTATTATTATTATTATTACTATTATTATTATTATTATTATTATTAAGAAGAAGAAGAAGAAGAAGAACGCGACTACAGTTTCCCTATTGTTTTTCCACAAGTCGATATAACATTCGCACTATATAAAAACTGCACTACAGTTCAACAATGACCTCTCGTGTGAACCTATAATTTTGTTTCGCTGTATCAAACATATCATAAAAGTATTGCGTAGGTATAATTTTACGTTGCAAGGAGACGTACTTTAATTCAAACTTATTTTGACGTACTTTAATTCAAATATTTGTAGTAAATCTCAGCTAAGGTACAGTGAAAATATCATATTTTAGAATAATATTTGACGTCATAATATATTTTAAGGCTCTTTCAGTGCATTTTCCACGTTTATGACAAGCATTTTTTACACGTTTTTAGTTTATCGTATTTCTTAAAGAGCGAGTCGTAATTATAGCAAATATCTGAGCTCTAATTACAAAAAAGACTGGTATATCTGTGAATAATGTGTAAATGCATACAATCACCAAAAATTCATGAAATGGAAACCACTGTGTTACACACTTTATTCAGTACGTGCAATGGTTGCGTTTCCGAAAACTTAGGATTCATCTCTTATAGGGTTCATACACGGTCCACGGTTTGTGCAAACAGTTTAACCGTGTATGGAGCTGTATGAACTGTTTGCGCAAACGTTTGTGCAAACATTTTCCACATCGAACTCGTTCGAAAACTGTTTACACGAACATGATATTTGCACAATCACGTGGACTGTGTATGGGCATGTTTGTGCAAACACGAGGTTTATTTCTAAAGAGGCCCATAGATGATCCACTTTTTGTGCAAACATCATGTTTGTGCAAACACTGTGTTTGCGCAAACATTCGGCCATACACGGTTCAACTGTTTGCACAAACTTCAGTTCAATTTTGAGTTTGATCGCGTAAACATGTCCACTGAAGCAGCTCGTTTAGCGATAGTAATTGCTTGTGCTTTGGAAGCGGAAAGACCTGCGAAACTAAAACAGAAGAAGAGGATGTGGATGAAAGAGTGGTTCAAGAAACGGTCTAAGTTTAATCATCAAAATTTACTTAGGTAATATCCGAACTTGAGATAAGATCGACTGTGGACTATAAAAATTATTTACGAATGGATTCGACTACATGTGGTGAAATACTGGAAAATTGATTGTATTCCTCACTGACTATCTATCCGCCTTCTAATCTATTTTCTTCATTTTAGCCACCAATTCCTCATACGCCGCATTTTTCGGATTCCTGTTTTTATAATCTTCATTCTTTACCTTCCACAGTTCAGGTAAATTTCGATAAAGTTCAATAAATTCTCTCCAGAATTGTTGATTCCTATTCACTGACGCTATAACGCAAGAAATAAGCGTCTGTACACTAGGCCTCTTACTCGGAAATAAAGCTCGTGTTTGCACAAACATGCCCATACACGGTCCACGTGTTTGCGCAAACATCATGTTTGTGTAAACAATTTTTGAACGAGTTCGATGTGGAAAAAGTTTGCACAAATGTTTGAGCAAACAGTTCATACAGCACCATACACGGTCAAATTGTTTGCACAAACAGCCTTGTTTGCACAAACCGTGGACCGTGTATGGGCCCTATAGGTAGGAGACCTTATGTAGAAACGATTATTTCTCGCGCTGTGACGTTAATGAATAGGATTCAAGAATTCTGACAAGAATTTATTGAACTTTATCGAAATTTACCTGAACTGTGGAAGGTAAAGAGTGAAGATTATAAAAACAGGAATCTGAAAAATGCGGCCTCACACGTTTCTATAATAATTTGTCCAAGCGTCTGAGATGCAATGGCTGTTTCAAATTTAAGTCCTCGTACGTGTTTCCGCACGCAAGATAATGCAAAGTGTCAAAGAACCTCTGCTCGCGAGATACTGCATCTTTCATATTTGTATCCTGTTCTCAAATAAGAGGAGTACCCATTTCCAATATTTCACCAAATATAGTTGAATCCATTCGTAAATAAGACCACAGTCGAACTTATCTCAAGCTCGGCAACAACCATGTAGCCAAGGGGGGTTTAGGGGGGTCAGGATCCCTCCTTTGAGTCCAGAAATGAAGAAAAAGGGAAGATTAAACAAAATGAAATGAGAAAAAAAAAAGGATCAGCGTTAAAAATAAACTACAGGAAGCTTTTGGTTACTCTTTCTCATGAGGAAATTTGTATTACTTGCAATACACGGTGGCGAGGTGAGCGAGATATCCTGGAAGAGACAGGGAATTTGAAATTTCTATAAAAGTTACGGAATTGTCAGAATTTCTGCTACTAGTCAGGGAGATTTCAAGCTTCCGAAAGCATAGTGCCGTTGTGTAATTGCGTGGACATTTTTTTTAAATCATAATTTTTCATCGCATCCTTACAGTATCAAACATGTTATTTCAAAAACAATTTTCTACTGCTCTTTTGACATGTTATTTGGAACAGACAGTAGTTGACGGAATAATAAAAACAAAAATTTATGTGGAAAGAAAGTTCTGTTAACATTTGATTCAACAGAGAAAGGAACGCAAATATAGTTGAGTTGAGTTTAGTTTATCGTCCCTTTCAGCAGCAAGGCTATATGAGACGTGGACCTACTGATTAACGTGGAATCCGAACCACATGAGCTCCCGCCGGGAAACGAAGGAACGCAAATATTGTAAAATACTTTACAAGACATTATTGAGTGTGTACTGTTTATAATAGTGAATATGTACTTCCTATAATAGTTGAGGTCATAATGAAAGGAAAATTGTTATATTTGAATAAACTGAGAAAGGACGTAAATATTGTAAAATCTTCAATACGTTTTATTATTATTATTATTATTATTATTATTATTATTATTATTATTATTATTATTATTATTATTATTATTATTATTATTATTTTACTCGAGATTTCTTCATAGTTTGTTATTAAATACTTGACAACATATCCTCATTTTATTGTCCTAACAAACCGATATATGTTGATAGTAAAGTACTTTAGATTGATCGGGCTCCTGGGCCTTCAAGTCACGCCCCCGTTACGAAATCCTTGCTTAACAAACCAATATATGTTCCAGTAAAAAAGTTTAGAATGATCGACCACCGTATTTCATATCATGGCCCTCCCCCATTACGAAATCCTGGCTACGTGCCTGTCGGCAATTAAATTTTGATGACTAAACTAGACCGTTTCTTGAACCACTCTCTCATCCACAACCTGTTCTTCCTTTTTGGTTTCGCGGGTTTTTCCCCTTCCATGCACAAGCCATTATTATAGCTAAACAAACTGCTTCAGTGGACATATTTACGCGATCAAACTCAAAATTGAACTGAAGTTTGTACAAACAGTAGAATCGTGTATGGCAGAGAGTTTGCGCAAACACAGTGTTTGCACAAACTTAATGTTTGTACAAACCATGGATCGTCTATGGGTCCCTTTAGTTTTGTGCCATAGTAGTTATGCCCATGGGTGGGGGATGAATGTAGATCGGATTACATTACACTAGAACAGGGGTGTAGCCAGCAGGTTTATCTAGGAGGGGCAGCTACAATATACAAAGGTTAAAAAATTTGAGGCCTGAAAAAACGGAAAATTTTAGTTTCCGGCCGAAAAAATTATATTTTTTAGCTTTTTTTCTTTTTTTTCTCCATAAATATTATGTACCAGGTAGTTTTTTATTATGCTTAACCAAGAACTACTACCCCGGAAAAAACATAAATTTGTGTATAACTATTTCAATTTAAGCCCTTGTACACAGAACCTATCTACATAAGACTAAGATTTACTGACAAAAATATTTATTTATTATTCGTGATTAAAAAACACCATATTTTTTTTATTAACAGCTATATCTCACTTCCTGTTTTACACCAAGTAGCAAAAAAAAAAAAAAAAAAACTGCAAAACAGAATAAAAGCGTTTTTCATCAAATTTTCCATCCAACAAAAAATATGTTTTTTAAAACACTAGTTATAGCATATAAAAATATAAAGTACTTATAAAGCAGTTTAGTACCATTGTTTTATGGCAGTATTTATAGTACCTTGTTAAAACGTTTGTCTTCAAACTGTCAATAAGTCAAATAAATTGTGTAATCTGCTGCCAAAAAAGTATTTTTCAAAGTCCATATGTTTATTATGCAGTTTATGTTGACACAAATCTAAAGAAGAATTACACACTCGAAAAATTATAAATGGTATGCAATAACATAGTTCCATTATCTAAACCTTTTCCTTTTCCTTTATTTTGGCCTTGCTTCTGCGCTCATGTAGTTACATCCCTACTTTCTTCCTTGGCTTCATGCTGGGGACTTCAGTAAACTCTTGAAATGCACACGTCAAAAAATATTACACCTGTCACACAATACACACAATAATGATGCTTTTCCTTACCAGCAGACGTCGCATGCGGATCTTCCCTCGCGAACTACTTTATTGTATCCCTCCGAATTCTACTGTGGGTGGGGCTTAGGCCCTGTCGAACTTTAAGCACAAGATGTCGCTACAGTGCAGAGAAACTTTACGCTTTTACAAGGGTTTCGTTTTCCACGTACAGTATCGATATATCAAAACTGACTTTACAAGTTATAGTGCGAGTGTCAAGTGCAAAGAACAATGCACAATTCCTTCAAAACGGATTTTTATTAGCATGTGGGGTTCTGGAGATAATTGCATGTGAAAATGACGTTTATTCCCCATTTTTATACCAAATTTACTCATTAAGGATGAAAATTTTTAAATTTTTGTTCTGAAGGATTTGTGCCGACATGTTTTGTGAAGAATATAAAAAAGACTCCATAGTTCTATCTTTAGTCGTAACTGAGAAAAATGTTCAAAACGGAAGGTCTGTTCTGCGCGTTTTTGTGGAGGTATGAAGTCCTCTTAAGTTGGCGCCATAATTACTGCGCATGCTTAATGTTTATTTCTATTGTTTCATTAGCCACACTCGCTTGCAGTATTATTAGATAATCCGTATTATGTTTTTATCATTTATAATAATATAGCAGTTTTATATGAAGCTTCATAGTAAAAGTAATAATCCAATCACATGAACTATTTTGCGGAGGAGTACAAGCGTCGGTAGGACAACAGCAAATCAGCGAGATTTAGTTACACGTGGCTTCGTTTATCGCAGTTTAAAGCTTACGCCGAACAATGTTTAGGTATAATATTTTTTTGAAAACGAGATAACTCGGGATATGTCCTTCGTACCATTTTCAGAAAAATGTAAATTAGTTTCGTAATTTTAATTTAATAAGTATTAGCCTTTTAAAACCTTATATTTCATTACATTATTGTTATCTTTAATATAATAATAATAATAATAATAATAATAATAATGGGGCACGGTACTTCAGCGGTAGAGCGTTTACCTCTGGTGCGTAGGATTCCTAGTTCGAGCAAGTAAGTTTGTGGTGGACAACATCATGTCCGTGAGTTTTCTCGTGGTACTTCAGTTTCCTCCTATATTCTCATTCCACCAGAACTTCCGTCACCATTCTCTTATCTTAATCATCCGTCTTCCTTAGCCAAACGGGTAAAATCGTGGGACGTTGAACTAAAAATTTTCATTTCATTTTCTTAATAATAATAGCAACATAATGTGTCTGTCATTAGCTTTTGGCATATAAATGAGTCACTTAAAGCCAACAAATTTTGCACGTAGATCATCACTACATTTAATCAAACAATAAGCCATTTCTTTCAATTTTCGACTGGGGGGAGGAAGGATATTTGCGATGGTCAAAATTTTATGATCCTTACTGGCTGTTTCTAAGGACAACCAACAGTACACAAGCGGGCTTACATAACAGTGCAGGATGAACACTATGGCAATGGGATAAGGACATTTTACTTCTAGTCTTTTATCCCGATTCTGATTTAAAACCCAGGAACAACTAGTTATTTATAGTGGGAAAATATCCAACTTTGATTTTTAGCAAATCTTGATTATAAATACACTACCTCCCATAACAGGTTTGTTAAATCTTAACCCGAAATTTGATTACCAACAACTTGGGAACTAAAGGTGTCTACGGGGACCAAATTCAGAATGTTGGTAGACGTTTAAGAAGTTTAAAACGCATATGAAAATATCACAATGTGCAAGTTTTCTTAGGGAAGGGGGTCTAGATGCATTTGCCATACATTTAAAATTTGGATTCAAGCCCAAAGTCCAAATTTGGTAGCAAATAATCGGGAAATTAAATAATTACACATCATAAGATTTCATATGCTTATTAACCCCTTGAATCCCAGCCTCATAGATAAAGTGCAGAACCTCACGACCATGCTAAGCGGAAAGTATTAGGCAACAAATAGCGCAAACAAATAATCAACCACAATGGTTACTAATGTAATAACTGTTTTAAATTTATTGCAATTAACATTTTGGTCCCCCGTAGTCTAGTGGTTAGAGCGTTGGATTTATTGGAATACAATCTGATGAACTATAACCCTCTTCTTCCTCCATTTTCTAGAACAATGACATTCGTCTCATAAATAGCAGTGGTTCATACTCTCAGCAACAGATGGCATAACGATCGTGCTTTGTTCATTTCTTGCAAACATCACGTGCTGTAATGATGCCACAGCAACACGTAGATTTCGGTTCTTCCCGATCAGAATCAATCATGTGATTTTGTGGCCATTACCATGTAAGATTTTTTTTTTTCAACCGTTGGAACTACCTACTGTACGTACGTACTGGCAGAGAAGCATACAAGCTCGATTACGTACACAATGGTAATGAAGCTGTTAATTTTGTAATGATCTACCATCATGTCAAATTTGATCAAGGTACGATGAATTCCATGATTGCATCTAGTAGTTATTTTTACTATGTTTAAACTAAGAATTGGAAAAACTGGTTTTTCTAAAAACCGGAAACCAGTTTCTAGGAAAACCGTAATCCTAAAAATTACCGAAACTGGTTTTCGGTTTTCTCTGAAACCCGATTCGGTTTCTCACCATAGTAGAGTTTCGTTGTTCCCCGAGAACCCTATCCATTTACAACAAAAACAGTTTTGCTTTTAAACATATTGGTTTTTAAGAAGCATATCGTTTTCGATTTGCACTTCCTTTTTACGAGAATTTACACATGTTTTTGAGCTTCTTTCATACGTGTTCTCGGCGCACGTTAAAAACATAAAACTGTTTTGAAAAACACAAAACTATTTGTTTGGAAACGGAATCGGTCTCTTTCTCTTAGAAACACAGTCCTTAGTAACACAATTTTCATGAGATGAGTTGAACACGTATACCGTTTTCGGAATGGAGAAGGTAATTTTTCGAAAAGCGACTTTGAGAGAAGTCATTCAGTAAGGCCTAATGATGTTTACGAAACGTAACGAACTTTCGAGTGCGATGAGGTACATAGCAAACAATGATGGTGTCAAAAGAAACAACAACTCAATTTTAAAAAACGACAGTGGTCGCAGCATGATTATTATCTTAGCGTGTTATTTCAGCACCAAGAGTCCGGTGTTTCGGTTAACAGGTCCTCTTTAATACAGGTCCGATGTGACCGGTTTGATATACAACTGGTGTTGATCAGTGTGAAAGAAACGCCGCGGCGATGTTAACAAAAATCATGGGGAATGAAGGTAGGAACGCGGAAATAGGAACAGTATCACGGTGCTCATTCAATATATAAACTTACCATGTACTGTTAGTAGTAGTCCAGCTTGCATGGTGAATGCAAGTCACTAAAGTGTTAATATTTGTTTCTTCAGTGATCAGTTAAACCTTCCATTTGCTAAGAACAATGGATATATCACAGTCACCTCAAAATACTCTGTATCAGGAAAATAAGCTTTACTGTAATTTTGACAAGTGTGCATTTTAAAGCTATGTCTTTCACTCAAATCACAAGATGAGCAGACCGTAGAAGGTGACACCTTCTCTTTGGCCAAAATAAAGTTTGAAAGAGTGACGCTATATATGTAGATGGTAAACAGACTATAGTACATACAGGGTGTCTCAAAACTCCCCTAAGATAGGGTAACTCTGTTATTATCAGAGTTACAATAAAATGTAAGAGGGGAAACGTTCTCCAAATATAATGTTTTCAATCTAAAGGGAAGGATTTTTTTTAATTGGTCGAACCGTTTGGGCTGTACACTCTTTATGCGCCCAATGTTAAATGAAAATACAACGTGGACATTTACTTGGAGCTGGAGAGGAAAGAACGGGACGGGAGGTGGACAAATTTTGCAAGTGTATGGTGAATGGGGGCATCTTTGAAATGGGAGTTGGCCAACGACACGTTAGGATAACAGAGAGTAACTTCATTCACTTATGTTGTGGATCCAGGTAAATGGCAACGTTGTATTTTCATTTAACATTGGGTGCATAAAGAGTGTACAGCCCAAACGGTTCATCCGATTAAAAAAAAGAAAATAATAATTCACTTTAGATTGAAAATGTTGTAAGAGGTCACTGGTTCGTTTTACCTTAAAAGTTAATCTTCATAATAATTTACACGCCTTATATCACTTTCTTAACTGTCGTTTAATATTTAATCACTTGTAAGTGTACATAATCGACTTTTCTACATATGCAATAAAAATATTTGTTCCTTCATACATTCACTTCCTTACTCGTTAATATATCTTCCTATATGTATATTATTTACGACGTTGCTATAGAAACATCAACACACACTTAATTTTTGTTACTAATTACCTAAATAATAATTCGAGATCTCAATATATCTTTCTTTTCCTTATACATCATATTGTTCACATAATTCGCCTCTGATTCCTTTCATCAAAATAGGCACAGATTGATAATAAAACAAAATGAAACATACAACGTTATCGTTGTAGATGTCGCTCCGAACGGGACTTCCATAATAGTCGTACTATGAAGGAAAGAATCCTGGGTTAACTACCATGAAACATTTATCTTTCGAATAGCCCTCATATATATAATGTCACCTTTAATATACATATTCTACTTTTCCATATATAATATACTATAATATAACACATTTTCATATCTGTCAAAATATCTCAATATTAATAACGACGAATTACATTTATTATAATTAAGGCTATTCACAAATTGAACCTAATTGGTAGTTTTCTTCTAGGGTACTAACTATTCCTTCACAAACAAAAGATCTTCATAACATTAAATATTGATAGGATCAGAAGTTAACAAAGTTGGAGCATAACGCATTGATGATTCTCATTTAATACATTAATAAACTTTGAGAAATTAAGAGATTCGATATTCATTATTCTTATTCTTTCCATATAATAAATTGCATCTACTTCATATATCTGTCATTACTTTCATAAGTTTACATTAAAATTACGATCTTTCAAATATTCATAATATTCAAATGAAATCCGAATGAAATAAGAACACGAAAACAATAATAGCTTCTTACAATAAAGCTCTTAGATAATTTCTTATCATGAAACACAAATTAACATCTTTTCAGTTAATGCTATAAAAAGGAAATTACAATAAAACAATAAGGAATTAATTCGATAATATTTTCAATTAACTTCGTCAACTTTCCGTAAATAATGAGTTTTACCCATAATCAAAATATTTCATAATTATATATGTTTTCAACGTATATTTTAATAATAAATTGAACGAAGAACACATTAACCATAGACGTAAGCAAAGGTCAAATTAATACAAATCCATCGGACGCCTTTTTGTCAGTTCAAGTTATACGTTCGAAGGGTTCATTTAAGGAACATTGTATAGCACAATCTTGTGTACGTGCTTGTCTTTCATAAGATGATACCATATTTTGATTCCTGTTTACAAAATTCCTGCCATCTGCAAATTGGTTTTGTGAGAATCGGCGATAACTATTATTCCTACTGAAATTCCTGTTGTTGTTTTTGAAATTCCTAGCTCCATTTCTATAGTTAGGTTGTGTTTGATTTTCGGTACCATTATAACTATTCATTCTATTATTCCGGCTACGAACATTAGTATCATTTTCAGGTCGCACATCTACGTTACGAACTGGAGCATATTGTGTTTGATTACGTGCATAATTACCCTGACCTCTATCCTGCATTTTATTGTTATTCTGAATTGCAGATTGACTCTCATAGCTTTGAACGAGCATTATTAAATGACTGAAATTAATACACTGAGCTGACATTAACAACTGTTGCGATCTAAATGGCAACAAGATCCTAATTGAAGCTATAATTCGAGATTCAGGATGGTTAGGATTTAATGATCTTAGCTCATGATATGTCGACACTACAAATTCGATAATACTTCGGTGTAACTTAGGATTGTAATGGTTCGTTCTCAAAACAGCATCTCTATTTGCTACCATAAAATCGTTTTCGTAGCTAGACAAAAGAGAATTTTTAAAATCTGAATATGAATGGATACTATCTCTAATAGCCTTAAATCACGTTAGGCAAGGTGGCAACAAGATATGAGGTAATAATTTTAAGTATTGAGACTCATTTGCACCGATGAGCTCGCATTCATCTTGGAATTTTTCAAGAAATGATCTGGCAGGCATATCTCCTGGCACGCCACTAAACTTGGTAAGCGACTTTATTTCACTAAAACGTAACCTATTACCTGTGGATGCCTTCGAATTTTTACTGGAGATGTGTCGGCGTCTCACTTGTTCTTCTCTGTCACTACCCTCTGCACTGCTGGATGATCCCTCTAATTCCAACGTTGTCCTTGGATGGTGATCAGGTACCCAACCTGGGGCTATACGATGATTCGCACCATCGGTATCCTGGAATGGAGTTCCGGGAATACATTTTTCTTTGAGGTAATTGACTTCCTCTCGCAGCATTTTGATGTGATTACCATGGACGTTGATAGATGATTTTAGAACTTCCATGGATTCCTCTATTTCTGAACTTCTTTGTACCACCTTTCCTATCTTCTCCTCATATTTTTCGAATTTTTCCGTCACCTGTATGTTGATCTGGTTTAGCTGGTGACACACCTGCTCCCATCTATCTTCATTCCGTTGGTTTAGTTTCACTAGTTTTTCATCATAGTCCTGCGCTAACTGATTCAATTTCTGGTCCAATTTGTCTTGAATTTGTTGATATTGGGTTTTCATTTGCTGACCCAAATCTTTTAAGATATCAGCCAAATTGTCACTAGAAGTTGGATTGGAATATACATTCTGTTCGCCAGTCATGTTATTACACTCAATATTCATATTTCGCCTAATAATTTTTCCACTTCTCAATTTTGTGACGTGTTGAGATGCCGTTTTTTTTTACTGATCTTCAAAAACGACAAACTTATACTTCCGTGGTTCGGCACCAATTTTTGTAAGAGGTCACTGGTTCGTTTTACCTTAAAAGTTAATCTTCATAATAATTTACACGCCTTATATCACTTTCTTAACTGTCGTTTAATATTTAATCACTTGTAAGTGTACATAATCGACTTTTCTACATATGCAATAAAAATATTTGTTCCTTCATACATTCACTTCCTCACTCGTTAATGTATCTTCCTATATGTATATTATTTACGACGTTGCTATAGAAACATCAACACACACTTAATTTTTGTTACTAATTACCTAAATAATAATTCGAGATCTCAATATATCTTTCTTTTCCTTATACATCATATTGTTCACATAATTCGCCTCTGATTCCTTTCATCAAAATAGGCACAAATTGATAATAAAACAAAATGAAACATACAACGTTATCGTTGTAATGTCATATTTGGAGACGGTTTTCCCTCTTACATTTTGTTGTAGCTCTGATAATAGAATTACCCACGTTAGGGGATTTTTGAGACACCCTATATTTAGAGAGAGAACAGGTGTTGAAGATGTCTGTTTTTGGATAGTTTAGGGCGAATTCAGTTAAGATAAGCTCCGGTAGAACAAGCACTAGGAAGCTAGGATGAAGACAAAACTATGTACATATACACGTATGGAGAGATGGCTATTATATATTCGACGTTTGGGGTTATGGTAATCTGAATTGCTTTCTCTTTAATACATTGTAAGGAGATGGTCTAGTGGAGGATGACCATAACGGGGGATAGCAGAAGTTTGATCTAACAGTTCGACGATGATTGGGTGAGATGCAGTTATGTGATGGCGTAATGTAATGAGTTTGTAGACGATACAAATGGCCCAATAAAAGAGGCATTGGTGTATGCTGACAACAAGCGTGCACGCTGCTTTAAATAGATATTATATACAGGGTTTTCATAAAGTCTAGACGGATTTAGTTTGCTTATAATTTTCATAAGAATGCTCATAATGAAATCAAACAAAGTTCAAACGGTAGCTGAAGGATTAAATTTTTAGTTGGCAACACTGTTAGATAAGCGGCAACTCTGAACACGTTGAGAGAGGGAGAGGGAGGGCAAGGGTCAGTTTCTTACCAAATTCCATCCATTGTTGTTTCAATGTTGACTGTTAAAAGTAAGTTGTAAGCTGTATTGGTGTGTGTGTCTTTTAAAGAAATAAATAAATGAAAAACTCCTCTGAGAAGACTATTTTTTTTACCGTATCAAAGATGGCGTCGGTGAAAGAGAAAGCGCAATGTGTTCTGTGGTACGCAGAGCTAAAATTACCAATTCTGGTGTGTCGAAAGTTCACCAAAGAGTTCAAAAAGCCGGCACCGACTGAGAGTGCAATCCGAAAGTGGCATGCTAAGTTCTTTGGTTTGGAGAACTTAAAGGACAAAATCAGGGCGTCTGTGGCTGGCATTTCGGATCAAACACGGCGGAACGCTGTAAGTGGATTCCAGCGCCGCCTACGCGAATGTGTGGACGTAAATGGCGCCCAGTTGGAGGTGTGGCGGTGAATGAACTGAGCTGGTGCAGATTACAGGTAAAAATTTAATTCTTCCGCTACCGTTTGCACTTTATTTGATTTCAATATTAGCATTTTTATGTAAATTATAAGCGAATTGAATCCGTCCAGACTTTATGAAAACCCCGTATTTCTAAGTAACCGACACTGGGGCTTAGTTTCATTTCTTGACGAGGTATATTTGATACATATACTGACTGACGAACAACGTTTTATGCTTCTTGTAATCAATTGACTAGGTTTGTGATCATATGGACTTTCTGACAAAATGTACATGAGCAGAAGTACTGCCATCTGTTGTTCAGTATTCTTACACTTATTCTCGAGGTATTTTGAACCCATTAATCACTACCACCTTTTCAATTTCCTCCTCGAAAATCCAATAAAGTTGAAGTAGCACTAGGTATGTATCAAGATTTAACACAACTAGGATAACACAGAATCATTGTATTGAATGAAATATTGGCATTTTTATCGTGTAATTTATCTAAACCTCAACTTCTTTAAAACTCACTTAGCAGTGAGTTTTGGAAAACTTTTTTTCCTGGGACATCGGGGTTTACGTGAAATAAAGGCAACAAGATAATCCAGTTACATATTAAGTTGAGAGAAGCTCATTTAGAGAATCGAGCAATTGTTGATTACAAAATTTATCTTAGATCTAACGATTTTCATTAAAAAGATTTCGTCTTCAAGTCCAAGGAATTAATATATTCATAATTTACTTTTTTACTTTCAGAATGTTTTAGAAAATCTCGTTCATAAGGAGGATAACAATTTTCCTGACTTTGTGTTGATATGAAGTTAACTAATGTTTAAAATGTACGTAACATTTCAATGTTTAAAAACTCACGTAGTAGCTACTTCGAACAAACTAATTCAAGGCGATATAAATTGATTGTTGTGTGGCGTCCTTTTATCAACAGTTAGAATGTACTATGATATATTACTTGAAGTTCGATATGAATTAGTAGACCTACTCTTGTACGAATTGTTGTGTCGAATTAATTCATATGTAATTTAAATGAAATCCTAAAAGATCAACGTTACGGGCAGTTTACCACAAATCCCCTATTATTAGAGGTCTGCGCGGATGCGGATATATATTTCCTTTCTATGCGGATAGCAGATAAAGTTGCGGGTATGGTTTCCTACATCTTTTCCCTTCTAAACAACGCTATGAAATTTGTGGTGATGGTGGAAAGAACACTAAGAAAGAACACTTTGAATTAAAAGTTTTAAAACCGGTTCTAAAATAACTAAAATCAAAATAAGTATGTTTTCACAAGAAATGTCCCGTTTTTAAGCAAAAGTGACCCAGATGTCCCGTAATTATTATTCAAAATATAAATGGTCAATGCAAATACTACACTCTTCCGTATCAACACTCATTGGGAAGGTTCAGTCGTGTCTGGAACTTCTGAATGTTCAAATGGAAATTGAGTGAGAGTTCTGAGTGTTCAAGTAGTTAATTACTTGTGTATTATGTAAATTGATAACATTGCTGAGTCCCAAAATGCAATCTAGAAGTCAGACATTTACCCCTCCCCCCGTCGCCGATTCGTATGTATCCCGTTTTTGCATGCAAAAATTATGGTCAGCTTGATGAGAAAGAGAAATGGAAGTTAGTTCGAATGGCAAGAACTTATTTGACGCGTTAACTACACCATTGAACATTGCAAGCCCATATTTCTCTCTCTCTACTATAATTACCTTAGTAATGCCAACTAATTAGATAATACAAGAACAGATCATTATAGGGAATGCTGTATCATATACCCACTACTACTCCTCACACTACTACTCCTCAGCTATGGACAACCACTGAACAAGACCTCTTTGTATTAAATCTATATACCTCAACTGCGTTGATTAGAACAGGTTTCCAGGTTTCTTAGCACACGCACCCATTTAGGAAATTGTAAATATTCAGATGACCTCCAGAGGTCGCCTACCTTCAGCAATAAAAAGGCGAGGCATTGTGAAGGTAAACTGTTTTCCTTTCTAATCACACGTGTTCACTTACGTTTTCTTTATACGTTTTATGTAGTCACACGTAAAATCCCCTTCCCCTCGCACGCGGAAGAAAAAAATTTATAATCAATACGCTTTGTTTCAAATATCCCACTCAGTTTTTCTTCCGGTGTATACTGTAATTTTGTAAAGACACGCAGCCACTCCATTAATTGGATGGTCTATTTTGTCTTCGTGGAATTATTAGTAAAGACCGGATTTTAAGGTGCAAAAATGTGATAGGAAAAAGGGAATAAAAGGGGCTGAAAAATCATTCAAAAAGGTGAAAAAAAAAGGTGCTAATAGGATATCTTTATTAAGTGCTATAGTATACAGTTACATGAACATTCTTTATTCATTACACCAACAAATATTGGCTTTGAACATTGGACATAAATTACAAAATTCTTTTATTTAATCCCAAACTTGTACAACATTCAACATTCTTGTAATAAAATTGTGGTTAAAACCAAGTCGGAATTTTAGAAAAGAAAACTAATTTAGTAATATTGTGGCTTGAGAAACCGTCACATACTACTGGGTCTTCAGAAACTGGTTATACTTGATTATGCACAACATTTCTATATTTTCAAATGTTAGTTTCTGTCGCTTGGAGTTCAGGAGATCCTTGTATGTGGAGAAACTTCGTTCGACATCGACGGAAACCAGTGGTACACAGCTTGTAAGCGCATGGACAGAAAGTTCAGTTGATGTTGCAAAGGTTTTTATGTCCGGATTCTTTCGCAAATTCAGTTCAAATTTATCTCTAGCAAATCCGTCAAGATTACGTCTAAATTTATGGAATGTTGTGTATAAACTAGATTGTTCTATCCAAATTTTTAAAGAAAGAGAAAAAAAGGGACAATAAAGGTGTTGAAGGCTAAAAGAAGTAAGAAAAAAGGAAATTTTTATGAATCTAGCAAAAAAAAAAAAATAAAATAAAATAAAATAAAATAAAATAAAATAAAATAAATAAATAAAATAAAAAAAAGGTGCAACGTTCACGAAAAAGGTGCAACAAAGTGCGTTCGTTTTATGCCCGGATATACATATTTTGAACTTTGGTTGTTATAACAACTACATTTTTAGAAAAGGTGCTGCACCTTAAAATCCGCTCTTTAGTTATTAGGATAAAACCAGGCGCGCGATCGGAAATTTTTGTTGGGAGGGGTGTAAACTTTGTACAGGGGCCCAATACTATAAGCGACTACGTCTACGTAGTATTGAACAGAAGTTATTCTGCACCAGAAAAGATAATAAGTAATTGTAAAATACTTCCACCTACATTGTCAGAAAAAATGATAGAATACAGACGTGTTGAAATTATTAGACATGCTCGAAAAATGCAAAATTGATGTAGGAGTCCTAATTTCAGAGTTCTAGAACGTTTAATTTAATGGTTAAACCACCAATATAGGATCCATCATTTGTTTACTGTACAGTTGAAGTGATGATATCGCCGTTGAACAGCAGATGGTATTAGGGATGGCCACAAAGTTCCGGTTCTGGCGGAACCGGTTCCGCAAGGAACTGGTTCTCAGAGATCCGGTTTTAAGAACCGGTTCCAGATCTGGATCTAAAAACCCGGTTCCAGAACCGGATCTTAGGAACCGGTTCCAGATCTGGATCTGAAAACCCGGTTCCAGAACCGGATCTTAGGAACCGGTTCCAGACCTGGATCCGAAAGGAGGCAGAAAGTTCACCTTCAAAAATAATGCAAATAGGACCATGCGCTTGTGCCTTCCCCGCCCAGACCCGCTTGTGCCCACAGAAAAAAATTTGGTCCACCAGTGTGTGTTTAGCTAAATGAGTTGGCCAGTTTGCCTGTTTAGCCAATGAGTTTGCCAGTTACCCAGTTTATTTAGCCAAATGAGACAAGCTGCCGCCGCCTGGGCGCCTGTTTGTCGCTTCCACCATTTTATCTAGCATACTGTTCACAGCTTGCCAGCAGCTCGGGTTTAGCGTAGGGATGGTCACAAAGTTTCGGTTCCAGAGGAACCGGTTCTGTGTCAGAACCGGTTCCAGACCTGGATCCGAAGAACCGGTTCTAGACCTGGATCCGAAGAACCGGTTCTAGACCTGGATTCGAAGAACCGGTTCTAGACCTGGTTCCGAAAAACCGGTTCCGGAACCGGATCTTCTAGAACCGGATCCGTTCAGACCCGAAAACCGGTTCCACCAGGAACCGGTTCTGGCCATCCCTAGATGATATTAGTGAAGGAAGGGGGGATTCTGAAAGTGGTGTTTCAGTTGTAGATAGCTATTGTGGTTCCTATCAACAAGTTACAGTCTGAAGTGTTGTGGTTGCTGTCGTAAGAAGTAAACGACATTCAAAGCGTTCAACAGTTCGAATGGGCCAGTTAAAAATGATCGTGACATGTTTCGTGTATCAATATTTTAATCTGTATAGTCCTGTAATTGCAGCATAATGGGAAAAGCAAAAGACCTTTCTCCGTGTAAAATGGAAGTTAACAAAATACTTCTCGTGGAAATAAGATATACACGGCAATACATTGCTAGTAGAATTGGGATAGAACAAAAATCTGTGAGTAGAATCTCTGTTGAAATGAAAAAGATCCAAATGGGGTCGGAAAGCGTGGGCAGAAACCAAAGCTATCGCCAAGAGGGTATCAGAAAACTAAAAAAAAATTGGCTCTTGGAAAAAGAAGTGCTACTTCTAATAGAATAAGCATAAAAATGGCTGAGTATGTCGCAGACATTTGATCTGAAAGTGTTCGAAGGATTCTTTGTACCGAGAGAATAAAAGCTCACGGTCAAGAAAGAAAACAAAAATTAGAGTCTACTCCAATTATGGCAAAGAAGCGCCTCGAATGGACACGAGGCCTAGAAAATTGGATTGCTGACGATTGGAGAATAGTGTGTTTCAGTGATGAATCGTGTATCTTTGTGTCTGATAAATGTTCACAATATGTGCGACGTTGACCTGGGAGGAATTCAAGTTGGAATGTCTTTAATAAACCGTGAAGCATCCTACTTCAGTCATGGTCTGGGGTAGTGGCGGATCCAGGGCGGGGGGCGATCAGGGCATTCTCCCCCCAAAAGACGAAACATTCTTATTTTACATATAAATAAAACCAATCCCAGAGTTTGGAGTTCTTAAAAGTAGCTCTAAGTAGCAGTATTACAGCCCACCGCCCCCCCCCCAGAACTCCGTCCTGGATCCGCCTCTGGTCTGGGGTGTGATCTCTGTCTTCGGGCCTGAAAGACTGTGTATAGTAGAGAGGACAATGAAGCACGACCAATACCTACAAGCTCTTCAAGAAGAACTGCTTTCCCAGACTGCCCTCTGGTGTGATGAAGTACAATTTATCTTTATGCATGATGGAGCCCCATGCCACCGGGCCAAAGTTGTGACAAAATTCTTCGAGGACAACGAAATTAGTGTTCTTCCGTGGCCAGGCACTAGTCCTGATATGAACCAATTGAAAACTTTTGGAGCTTCATGAAAGAAAATCTAGAGAAGAAGAACATTAGAACCAAACTTCAATTCATCAAGGAGATCAACAATTTGTGGTATCATGATGCTGAATTGAAGGCAAAATGTGCTAAACTCGTACATAGGATGCCACAAAGGATAAAAGACTTAATAAAGAATAAGGGATTTCATAAGAAATATTAATCTTTGTGTGAAAGATAATTTTCTTTTAAGTATTCCATTTCATTTTTCGTTTCCAATTTGAATGTACACAGTTTATAGTAATTATATTTGAATGTTACTTACGCATTTGTTTTATTGATATTGAAAAGCATATGACACAACCCACTAGAAATTAGGACAGAGTTACAAAGTAGTAATTTAGACTAAGTTCGAACGTATTTTCTCACGTAATATTGTAAGAACAGTAAAATATTCAGAAACTGAATGTTGAGTCTAATAATTTGAACATGTCCGTAGTTTGTTTTCATACGAGAAACAGCGCAGATGAAGTGTAAGATTAAATTTTCATGCTACATTAAGCATTTCCCTGTGAAATAAGGATAGTTTTATTGAGAAAATGTACAAATATATATTGAGTTAGGAAGTTTTGGAGGGGTCCAAACCCGCTGGACCCCCTCGTGATCCCTGCTATCAACCATTTATTATTGAGCTTAACCATGTGCATGGGGTCCCGGGTTCAAACCTGCTCCCGCCAAGTGAACTTTGTGGTGGACAAACACGATGTGCGTGGGTTTCCTCTGAGTTCTCCCGTTTCCCCCCACTTTCTTCATTCCACCATTTCATTCATTTCTCATCATCACCGTCTCCTTTAGCCTGACCGGCATAATCATGGGACGTAAAGCTCAAAAATTTCATTTCATTTTTCAATATTTAACCATCTTGAATCATAGAACACATTATTTTAGTTTATTATTTCTATTTTAATGTTGAATGACTTACACTTTAGAACAGCTTAAAACATTTAAACAAAAAAAAAAAGTTAATTTTGAAAATTAAATAAAATTGATTACAATAACGAATAAAAATAAAATTTACTTTTTGGACGGAAGTGGCAGCCAATATAAGAACAGCAAAAAAAGATCAAACATTTGCAACCACGAAGCAGATTTTGGACTAAAAATAGAGTGGCACTTTTTTGCTTCTTGCAGTGGAAAGAATATCTGTGATAAAGTACAAAGCATAACAAAGCGTGAAAAAATTAGCTAACTCCAGCTTGAAAAAAAAAAAAAAAAAAGATCAAATTCTCAGTGTAGAGAAAATGTTCGATTTCTGAAAAAAAAGAAAAAAAAATGTAAAGCGTAAAGCATTAAATGTATCTATTTTTTTCGTCCGACAAGAATAAATTGTTACTCATATCATATCGACCTTAAAACATGCGAAAATACAACCTATTACTTAAAAAAAAAAAAAAGACAATGTAGTGATATGATTATACAATGAGTGTTAACTTGTACAAATCGATAGTTAAAATTTCAGTAAACTTATCCAATGTATTGAGTTAAAGAACATTATAATAACCTCTATATCAATCATTTCCCTCTTAATCTAGTAGGCCCTATAGTTTTATTAAGAAAGTGCACAGCTGCATGTTGAGTTAGGAAGATTTTTTTTTGTGGAGGGGGGTTCCGGATCCGGTGGGCGCGCCCCTGGATCGCGCTAATGTTATACATTCATCAGGTGCGTAAGGCGGTTGGTCCTGGTGGTCTGGAGCCACCCCGAAATTCCGATTTTTTTTTGTAAATGTAGTCTATTTTTAGAAATTTTCAAATAATTTAGCCTCAAATTGTATTTGGACCCTCCCGAAACGCTTTAGATCCCTCCCGAAATAAATTCCTGCGTACGTCCCTGTCCGTACTTACACCCGTTACTCTATTCGATAACTCACGAATGAAAACGAATTAGACATTTTTTTTTCTTTTTTTTGCAATATAGCCTACAGGTAGAACTATGGACTCAGCGGACTTTTGTTGTATGGGCAGATCATCTATTTTATAATATCCTTGATTTCTACAGTATTCTCAGCATGGACGCGAGGGTAGCGCCACAACAGATTTTTAGGACTTCTGCCGTTTAGAATTTACATCGTTTAGGATTTCTGCTGTTTAGGACTAGAATATGTGAAGCTCAATCAATTTAGGACTTGTGTCGTTTAGGACTAATGCCTTGTGCCTCTTTCATTTTCAGTAAACCCCATAAATCAGTAATTTTCTACTCCATGTTATGTGATGTCATAGTTTGCTTCTCTCATTCTCAGTGAACTCATAGATTAGTCGTTTCCATCTCGATGCCTTGTGACGTCACAGTTTGCTTGTCCAATTCCCAGTAAACTGATAGATCAGCAATTTCCAACTCTATGGTGTGTGACGTCATATTTTCCTTCTCTCATTCTCAGTTATCCCATAGATCAGTCACTTGTAATTCTATGTTCTTCGACGTCATAGTGTGCTTATCCAATTCTCCGTAAAACTCAGGCACGTGCACAGAAATTTATTTAGAAAGAGGTTTCAAGTATCACAGATAAAAAGGTACTCTAGATCACAGATAAGAGATTACTCTAGGAGTATACCCCATTAATAGTATCTATTTATCCATATCTGTGCTTACCTCGGTCATATAGTATTTACTGACTGTGTGAATATTAATATTCACTTAACCTTACGTGGGAGAAAGGGGTTATAGTTATTTTATGAGAAACAATGACTACTCAATAATCTACCTTTTGCTATCTCATTTTATTATGTGATCTTATCTACACAAGATGTGGGTGTGACTCTTACAGGGCTATTCTAGACCCGATAATGACTACGGATTAATATGTGAGTCACCCACTTGTAAATAGAATATTAGCATCATCTCAATGTTTTAAATAACAGACGTAATTATCCATCAGCGATACATAGATTGATATACAAATCAAAGAGTGTATAGCATTACAATAGAATACTGCTATTATTATTATAATTGTTACTGTTATTATACTATTACTCGGGTTTATCATAACCTACGGTTACGAGGACTGTGAGAATTGCATTGCCTGACCATACTGATGTGTGAAATTAAGAAAAACCATAAAATATACAACTTACATGTTCTGGTCCACCAGTTCTGCTGACTTAACTTAGAAGCGTTAAGACGAGACTCTCGCGTATACTCGAGACGAGACTAAACCGCGTTTTCAGATGCGAGTCAAGACCGACCGAGACTCGATCTAAGACTGAACAAAACTGAACCCCCTGGTTTAGAAACCAGTAGTTTTTATATTTGCCTTATTTGTTATTTTTCTTTCTCGTGTCCTTCCGGGCCAGTACATTCTAGACTATGAAATAATAGTTTTGTGACGTATGCATGGAAAACACAGTTTTTACACTTTCACTGAAGAAATTGTTTTGTCGTATGGGTATTATTCAGTTTCCTGGTGTCCTTCTACCTGTTTTTGACCAAACCAATAATAACTTATTTTTCACTTTGGTATTTTTCCGGGTGACATTCACTTTTAATAATAAAATGTATGATCTTTGAAATTATAAAAATTTCGATCAAACTCGATGTTATCGTGATATTCCCCCACTTAAAAAAATAATACTGAGCAATCCTGTAATGGATGCCCAAAATTGTGAATTTCGATCATAGTTCGATGGTCACCCTGTATAAGGAGTTCAGCAAGGCACTGGAAAACACTATGTGTCGTGAAACTCGTGAAGCACACTTCCTATATACTAGACGCAACGTCAGTTTCATGCCTAGAATGCTTGGTGCAGGGACATAGGGAAGAAGAATAACATTAACTAGCCATTGGTACCAAGGGTGGCTAATAAGGCATAAGGTTGTAATAGCGGTGTACATACAGCGTTAACCTCTTTAGTACAGTGACTACATCTAAAGAGTATGTCCAAGAAGGACGAACAACCTATAATTAAATGTATCGATGGGATCCAGAAGAGTAAAGCGTTAAAAGTTGCATATCAATTTACATCTATACATTGTAGAAAATTGATTGTCTGACTCGTATGGCAGGCAATGGATTATCACACCCGTTAATCATTATATTCATGTTACAGATATGAACAATATAAACACAAAATATATATATACATATATATCATAAAATAAATCAACTAAATAAAGTAAATACATAGAT
Organism: Thermobia domestica; assembly: GCF_964235325.1. Lineage (NCBI taxonomy): Eukaryota > Metazoa > Arthropoda > Insecta > Zygentoma > Lepismatidae > Thermobia > Thermobia domestica. The sequence continues at coordinate 27,198,269 of NC_137457.1, read as the reverse complement.
ACATAAATATCAGGGGAATGTTGTATATTCCACTGGTTTTTCCTTTATGCACAAACCTTAGCCTTTGGACAAAAATGTGCATCCAAGATGCACCTGTAATTCCCTTTTAGTGGAATCTGCCATGAATGTAAACGTTAATGAAGGCAGAAAGAGTTAAAGGAAGGGGAATGAAAGGTTAATAGGCATAAGAGAATGTGATCAGGAAAGGGGAGATAGCATACGGTTTTTTTAGTTGTGTTTTTTTTTTGAAGGATAAAACGAATAGAAAATACCACCACCAACTAATATGAGAGAATATTTACAATGGTGTTTGTGAGAAATATCTCGGGCTAAGCAATGAATCCATAGGAGGAGATGCAGGTCTGGATGGAGTGGTACATGAATCAGGTGCAGGATCGTGTGGCGAAGGTGTTGATGCACGGTGTCCTTCCAAACGTGTTAACAGAAGGCGCTCTTCCCCATTGTTGTGAGTGGAAGAAGCATGTAGGCGAGGATGCGTGAACTGTGACGTAATATTCGAATTATAGAATCTGGAACGTGGTTTGGGTCTGCCATATCGACACCAACAGAGGCAAAGAATAATGGATATCACACATCCTACAGTACTCACAGCACTGATAATTGTAACCAGAGTTACCATATCGAAGGGGGTTTGGGCCCTCACGGGATGGACTGCAATAAGGCCAAAAACAGAGACGAGCCACCTGAAAGGGAGAAAACGAACTCGTCTTACAGGTAGTCTATAATTGAGCTATTAAAACGAAATGCAAATTCTAGTTCTATGTTTTTTTTTTTTTAATATATGTCTTGCCTTATGGCTTGCAATAATTTACTTCCCAAGAGGGAGCTGTACGAGTTGGAGGAAATAACACAGTTAATTTTAGTACAGAAGAATTCGTTGACCTGGTGAAGGTCAAGGTGGGAATTCCTTCTTGGCAGGATGGCCACCTGACTGGCGCAGGATTCACTGATGCGTGCGAATGCACTTGCATTGTGAGGCTCCTGACTACGACCGTAAAAGATCAGGAAGGAGGGGGAAACCCTGAGTGAAAGTATTTCCCAAGCTATGCAAATTAAACGGGGTCGTACATTAAAGTAATTAGTCTAGTGTGTGCTGATCACGTTGTGGGGACGATGCTCGAAGAGGATGGCACGGTGAGTACTAAAGTACTATTAACTTACACTTCAGTTGGGCGCGACGCGAAAGATATTCTTTTATGTGTTTGTATATGGATTCGTGTGTTGTGTTTGTACACACGAAAATGTGTATCGGGAAAACGTGGGAACAAATGCATTTAGTGGAGTGAAAGGCAAGGAATGTAAGTTTATTGCCACGGAAATAAGCTTACTTATTGCTGTATCTATTTATGAGATTTTTTTTGTTGCATAGAGAGAAAGAAGAAATGGGTGGGTGTGGGAATAGGGCTACATACAACCTATGTTGTATTTTCCTGGGGATATTTTAAAATTTCTTTTTTTTTTTTTTTTTTTTTTTGTAAACTCAGAAACTCAGCCTATGCTGAAGTCTATCAAAATCTTTCTCCTTCTTCCGAAAGAAATGCATTTGTTGCCTAAAGGGGTTTTTAAACTACACGGAAATTATGTGTAAGAAACCTAATGGAATATATATCGTTGTTATGCGTAACAGTGTAGTATATATATTTTTTTTGGGGGGGGGGGTTCATGTAAATCAAATGAATGAATGTCCCGTCTAACCGTATAGTATTTTATGCGATTACGTGTTGTTCGCCGAGAAAAGATCCAAAATATTGGTTAGAGAGTTTTGTATTGATTTGTAGTTACTTTCGCATAGGAATTGCACAAATGTTGATCGGAGCGAGGGAAGTGTGGGGAGTAGCATATGTGAGTATGAAGTGTATTAGATACTGTAACTATTATATTGACCATTTTGGGGGTCAATGTGGTGGGTATTCCCTCGAGATTCCAGGGGGACCAGAGTCCTTATAATCTTAGGGGGAGCAATGTAATTGGTGCACTCGTACAATTCGGGGGGAACCAAAGCCCTTAGAATTCAAGGGGGTGCATGTCTCCCTTGAATTATCTATTGTTTTTACACAATCAAACCTTTGACAGTGAACAAACTCGTTCTGTAAGCAGTTATGTTGGAAAATGCATCATGATATGACATTAAGCGGGGTCCAATTGTGAAGTACCGTGATAAACTTACTGAAGCCCGTGGGTATGTGCCTAAGTTTTTGCCTACTATTGAGAATGAAAGTAAATAATATAGCGTATGGAATTCTAAATAAGCTATTCCTTGTATGAATAAATGCATCATATATGTGTACGTAAGATCATTTGTCTCTGAAAGGGAAAGAGGAGGGTAACATACGGTAGTCTACGAAGCGTGTAGGATTACTCGTAGAACGAATAGCTGCACAAGCTGCATATACACTGAGACGTGTCCGCATTAGGTATAAGAACCTAAGTAGGCACGTAACACGCAATAACAAGCTGGTTTATGAAGTAGTGGCGAAAATGAAATTAATTACACCTGGATTAGAAAACCAATATGGCTGCTACGCGTATGCACGCTGGCGTGGACCAAGCAGTCATTATGTATAAGTGTAAAAATGTGCATGCAATGGCTGGAAATAGTCATTTGCTCCGTTTTCGTCTACGAATAACCTACATGGGAGGGGCCTGGGGGGAACTACGGCACTAGATAGTGGCGGAGATAGAGGGGTAGACACGGGTAGGTGGGGTTTGCGGAACCTCAGGATGATAAGGCAGGGTATGATATATGTGAAAACAAGAGACAAAGTCGGGCGTTTGAGCATATATATATATATATATGGTGCATTTATACATGGAATGCTACACGATTACTCTGCTACCAATGAATGTAGTTACAGATATTGTCTGTACTTCGTCTGAAATTCGGGACTCGGATTTTCATCCGGTATATACAGTTTCAGACGTGATTTTGCTATTGGGACCTGTTGACCGTTCATTAAGACCATATATGAATTACCATCGAGGCGGCTATGAATTTCGAAGGGGCCATCAAATAGTTGTTGAATACTCCTGCAATCACCGGGTTTGGCATATATGCGTTGCACCACGACTTTAGATCCAGGAAGAAACTCTGTCGGTTGCTTCTTAGAATGCAATTTTTCGCGTTGCCGTTCAAATATTTGATTCCTTCGGTATAACACGTAGTCCCGCGTTTCCCGTGCAAGAGTTAGCCTCTCGTGATTGCTTAGTTCTTGGTCGGGTGCATTAAGCACACGATCAATAATGAACGCAGGTTCGATACCAAACAGGATCGAGAAGGGACTGACGCGAAGTTCCGTGAGGGGTGTCTTATTTACACTAGCAGTGGCGGTCTGTACAAAGTCCGGCCATCGTGCGTGTTGTTCCTTGGTAAGGAAACGCAATGCATTCTGGATGGCTCCGATTCGATTCTCAGCGTGCCCCAAAGTTTGATGATGGTGGGGGAGGGCGTAACGAACTTCTACCCCCATGCTTGCTAAGAATTGCCGCGTTTTTGTGGACTTGTGGGATGTTTGTTTGTCCATAAAAAGGAGAGATGGACAGGAGTAGGGCGTCACTATATGGTCCATAAAGAAACTAATGAAAGCTTCTGACGTTGGGGATCTTACAGGTGCAGTAATAACAAATCCACTGGCGTGGTCTGTCGCCAAATAGAAGTACTGATATTGATTTGGTTCGGAAGCGATTAACTTCCCGGCCAAGTCAATGGAAAAGCATTTGAAGATGGTGTCGTGGGGTAGTTGTTGCACTGTTTCGACAGACGGTTTATACGATCTTTTAAAGAGAGAGCATTCGTGACACCTGGCTAATTTCCTATATAGCCATTGCTTCATCTGCGGAAAGTAATACTTTGATTTAACTAGCAGATGTAATTTGGTAAATCCCGGGTGGGTTAATGAATGCGTGTGTAGTTCATCAAAGATCGAATCCCGTAATCTGTTAGGAACGCAGAGTACTAGTCTGTCGTTAGGTATGGCCTTGATTTTCCTATACAGGATACCATTCGAAATCGTGAATTGCTTTTTCCATTGGTTATATTGGCGCTGAGAAGTATCTTCAGTTTGTAAGGCGCGTATAATCTTCCCTAGAAATGAGTCCTGGCGCTGTAGTTCACCTACATCAACTCGTTTGTCGAGAGCCAGCATTTGGTACTCATGCGGGGTTTCTTCCGCTTCCGCTATCGTTTCCTGCGTAACCGGGAGTGGGTTCCTACTCATCATGTCTGCCAATCCGTTCTTGCTTCCGGTCAAATGTTTGATATTAAAAGAGAATGTGCTAAAGAAATCTCGCCACCTCAGTAATTTGGGACTAAGGTGATTCGAGGTTTTCATGGCTGTGACCGCTAGTGAGTCGGTGTAAATAATGAATTCCTGTCCAATTAAATATTTATAGAATTTTTTTAGCCCAAAATAGACCGCATATAATTCAAGCTCATAGATGGGTGGGGGCGTCTTCCTTGGCGGATGACGGGATGATGCAAACTGCACCGGGTGCCAGTCTGCATCAGAGGCGCGTTTCTGTAATAAACAGGCCCCGACGCCAATTAAACTGGAGTCTACCACCAGGGCATGCTCCGTATCTTGGGTTGAATATATCTGAAGAAGGGGTGGGTTAGTTAGAGCCTGGCGCATTTGTTGGAATGCACTCTCGCATTCATCTGTCCACACCAATTTCTTCGGAGATCCTTTTAGAGCTTGATAAAGCGGTGCTAGGTTCAGTGAGATATTGGCAAAGAAAGTTCGAAAGAAATTCACCGAGGCCAACCAAGACCGTAATTGCTTGACAGTTTGGGGCTTGGGGATGCTCAAAATAGCCTCGATCTTAGCTGGGTCTGGTTGAATATGACCTGCTCGGATTATAAAGCCAAGACACTTTAGTGTTGTCACGCCAAACATTGATTTTTTGAGATTGAACAAAACCGAGTAACGTTGTGCAGTTGCTAGTACTTTCTCTAGACTTACCAACAGTTCGTCAAACGTGCGCGCCCCTAAATAAAGGTCATCAACATACATAGTAAGGTGGTTGGGATCCACGTTTTCAAAAATGTCACGCAAAATGCGTTGGAGCATAATCGTGCTGTTAACATGCCCCATGGGCATGGCTGTCAGTTGGTACATGGAATGCTTAAGATTTAGGGACGGTACGGAAAATGCAGTAAAAGGACGGTCCTCAGGGTCTAAGGGGACCTGAAAAAAAGACTGCGATAAATCGAAACAGCAGTAGTACGTAGCGTCTGCTAGGTTCTCAATCACGTCCGCCATATTGGCTGGGGAATCCCGGATTGGATGGCAGGCAAGATTGAGTCTACGTAAATCCAAACAAATGCGCAGATCGTCAGAATTAGGTTTTGGAACTACTAGAATATTATTCCGAGTTGCTGAATTGCTTAATTCAATAATGCCCATCTCTAATAATTTCAATACTTGTTGTTTTGCCCTAGGCCGTAATCGGTGTGGCACCGTAAACATCGGGGATCGAAAGGGTTCTCTAGATTTTAAGTCAAGAGTGGCTTCATATGCATCTATATGGGAAAAATCAGTGTCAGACCATTTGAAAACACTGGCATATTTAGTAAGCACATCCCTTAATTTCTGTTGTTGTTCATTACTCAACTCTTTGTTAATTTTGAATTGTTGTGAATCAATAAGGTGACCAATTTTCGCAAGCCGTTCTGTAGTTTTCTGTTGTGCATGCTCAGCAGTCGGTGTAAACAACTTACGTACTGTGTTTACATGTAGCGACTCAGGAATGTCTGGTAGAACAGACGCAATAGCCAAAGGCGTTCCCTTGTGAAAGTGCTTGGGTTTGGAAGCCAGATTTACAACGGGAACCGCTATGTTGTCTGTACTAGCTACTGTGTGAGCAATAAAGCAACGTTTTAGGTTGCTGTTAATGGGTGTGTGTATGTGAACAGCACTGAAATTGACACCTAACGGTATATCAAGTGGAATGAAAACAACTGAGCGTGGAGGGACGGTTGTGGTTTGTTTACAAACCAACGTAAAGTGTTGATTCGTCTGCACTTTCGAAGCAACTGCAGGAGGCAATTGAGTAGAGCCTACGGGTATATTCTGATCTGAATTTGGACGACAGCCAAAATGACGTAATGTGAGTGTATTGTTCTGATATTCAATTGCGGCTTGATGAGTTTTTAAAAAATTATTAGCCAAAATAATAGGAAATTTAGGAATTGGAATAAGCCTAAATAAAACCGTAAATGATTTTCCGGACAAATTAATCTTAATGTATGCTGCATACTTAAGCGATAACGGTTTCTCGCTTACACCATACAGATTTGTTTCCATCTTAAATACAGTCACATTACGTGGTAAGGCTGTCCACGGTAACAGGGAGCTCTCTGCTCCTGTATCAATCAGAAAACGGCGTTTTACGTTCCCTATCGAACCCTGAACGTAAAATAATTGGCCTTCGGATTGTAGTGGCAGGGTGAGAATGGTAGGAGATAAGGTATCATGGTTAAGGACTGGCGGTTGAGATGGACTTGGAGGGGCTGGCTCAGGAGCTGACGGCTCCTGAGGCAAATTCAGTTTTTTGGATCGGGAACTTGTTCGAACGGTTTAGGTGGTTGGGCTGCCGGGGGAGGGGAATGGGGTGGGAAAGCGTAAGGAGTCGGTGGGGGATATCCGTAATACGGATATGGCGGGGCATACGGAGGGTATGCCGGCGGAAATTGCCCATAATAGGCGTGGTAACTATCATTGCCTTTTGGAAATGTATTATTTTGCTTCTTCTTCTTCTTCTGGTTCTTTGCTTTGGCCTGCTGGGCCAAGTTCGATTCCTTGTTCTTGTTACCCTGTTTGGTTTTTGGCGCAGGAGGCTTATCGTGCCGATGATTACACTTAGCACAATTAGTACATGCTTCCTGGCTTCTGTGGTAATCCTGCTGATAGGATGGAGCAGGAGAAGTTGCGCGGGGGGTGGGGGGGTCTGGATGAAGTTTCTGCAAAATGTACATGAGCCTTATGGGTATTGAACTGAAGCTGTAACTTGTCCAGCTTATCCATTATTTCGGCGTATGGGTCTGCTTGCCTAACCTGGGGAGTAGAATATACAGTGGGGTTGGCAGTAGCTTGCGGGGCCACTGGGGAAAGCTGAGGGTCACATGACACGACCCGCTGTTCCGCAATGCGCTGGTGTAATAACAGGTCAGCTTTCTGCCTGGTAAACGCTTCCTTAATTAAGGCATCAAAATTCGTGAACGTCTTTTGAGAAAAATAATGCATGTGTTGGGGAAGCATAGCAATAACAGCATCTGCCATAAAATCTTTAAAGGGAAGGGTGGGATTATACTTATCTGCCAGGAACTTCTTCTCAAATAAGTAGTGCGTTAGTGGTTCGCCCGGGGCTTGAACTCGCGATCTATAGGCATTAAGTGCTGTTAATGGTATCTGACAAGACCCAAATTGCTCCTCAAACGCTGCTTTCAAACCCGCCCAGTCTTTGTTACGTAAAGACTCTTCCTGTGTCTTGTACCAATACAAAGGCGGTCCACTTAAGCATGTGGGAAAGATAGCTTTAATCCGATCGGGTGTCCACGCGTTGATCTCGGCCAAACGTTCAAAATTTGCCAAAAATCTGTCAACACTTTCAGACGGTCCATCGGAAAATACATCTAAGGAGACAGGGGGAAGGATCATGGAAACCGGTGTTGCACTATTAGACCTACTTTGTGATCTAGTATTAGCCATAGTAGTGAAAGTAGCAAAATAAAAGATAAAAATTGCACTGAGAGCGAATCACAAGTTTAAGTAACCAACACTACACATAGAAATAAGGCTTATGCATTACACATAATTATGTTCAGGCAGTACAATCATAAGTCCTCTTATTCATTTCGGGGAGCCATATCACAGATAAAAAGGTACTCTAGATCACAGATAAGAGATTACTCTAGGAGTATACCCCATTAATAGTATCTATTTATCCATATCTGTGCTTACCTCGGTCATATAGTATTTACTGACTGTGTGAATATTAATATTCACTTAACCTTACGTGGGAGAAAGGGGTTATAGTTATTTTATGAGAAACAATGACTACTCAATAATCTACCTTTTGCTATCTCATTTTATTATGTGATCTTATCTACACAAGATGTGGGTGTGACTCTTACAGGGCTATTCTAGACCCGATAATGACTACGGATTAATATGTGAGTCACCCACTTGTAAATAGAATATTAGCATCATCTCAATGTTTTAAATAACAGACGTAATTATCCATCAGCGATACATAGATTGATATACAAACCAAAGAGTGTATAGCATTACAATAGAATACTGCTATTATTATTATAATTGTTACTGTTATTATACTATTACTCGGGTTTATCATAACCTACGGTTACGAGGACTGTGAGAATTGCATTGCCTGACCATACTGATGTGTGAAATTAAGAAAAACCATAAAATATACAACTTACATGTTCTGGTCCACCAGTTCTGCTGACTTAACTTAGAAGCGTTAAGACGAGACTCTCGCGTATACTCGAGACGAGACTAAACCGCGTTTTCAGATGCGAGTCAAGACCGACCGAGACTCGATCTAAGACTGAACAAAACTGAACCCCCTGGTTTAGAAACCAGTAGTTTTTATATTTGCCTTATTTGTTATTTTTCTTTCTCGTGTCCTTCCGGGCCAGTACATTCTAGACTATGAAATAATAGTTTTGTGACGTATGCATGGAAAACACAGTTTTTACACTTTCACTGAAGAAATTGTTTTGTCGTATGGGTATTATTCAGTTTCCTGGTGTCCTTCTACCTGTTTTTGACCAAACCAATAATAACTTATTTTTCACTTTGGTATTTTTCCGGGTGACATTCACTTTTAATAATAAAATGTATGATCTTTGAAATTATAAAAATTTCGATCAAACTCGATGTTATCGTGATACAAGATTATGGGGGAATATGATAAATTATATGAAAATTTGTAAATTACCCCTAAAATCAGACTAAATTTGTAGAAAAGTCGGGATTTCGGGAGGGGTGTCTGGACTTCCAGGATTCACCCTAGGTGTGCAACCCTAGCAAAACCGTAGATCAATCTCCTTCAACCCGATGCTCTGTGTACTCCTACGAGTAGTTTGCTTCTTGCTCCCATTCTTAGCAAACCTGTTGATCAAGAATTTTCAATTTTATACTGTATAACGTCATAGTATGCTTCTCTCATTCTCAGTAAACCCATGATCAGGAATTTTCAACTTTATACTATGTGACGTCATAGTGTGCTTCTCTCATTCTCAGTAAACCGATTGATCTGGAATTTTCAATTTTACGCTGTGTAACGTCATAATGTGCTTCTCTCATTCTCAGTAAACCCATGATGAGGAATTTTTAATTTTATACTGTGACGTCATAGTTTGCTTCGCTCATTCTCAGCAAACCGATTGATCAGCAAATTTCAATATTATACTGTGTGAAGTTATAGTTTGACTCTCCGTTCTCTGTAAATTCATAGAGCAAGTCATTTCCATTTTGATGTAACGTTACAGTAAATCTATTAGATCAGTCATACCGAATTCTATAATTGTGAAGACTTAGTTACCTTCTAATATTTTCAGTTAATCCATAGATCAGTCATTTTCAACTCTATGCTCTACTTTATGCTCTGTGTGATATCGAATCACGTCTTCCACTCTTAGTAAACCCATAGATAAGTTATTTGAAACTTTATACTTTATGTTGTTACAATTTCCTTCTCTCATTCTCAGTAAACCATAAATAAGTCATTTTCAATTCGATCCTCTATATTCTCATACCAGTAGCTTGCTTTCCGTTCACCCAAAGCTTAATTCTCAAACACTGTTTTAGTGTTATGATTCATAATATGATTATAACACTAAAACAGTGTTTGATTCCTTAATGATTCTTAATGATCTTAAGACACTTATGATTCATAATATAAAAATTAAATTAGTAAAGTGATTGTACGAACCCAATGAAGAGTGTTTGTGAACGTTTAAAGATACGCAAGCCATTACAAAATACACACCGAAATGAAATGAAGTATTTCAGTTTAACGCAGCGTTTCCCAACCTTTTTCAACTTGCGGCACACTACGACTGTAACTTGAATTCTCGCGGCACACTCATATATATTATTATTTGTAAATATAAAATACCGTGGTATTTTTTTCTGTGATTACTGATCTCACAGAGAAGAAAGCTCGATCACTGGTTTTCCCCCGTGCTAAATCATTATGCTTATTTTACATTCTAATTTAAAAATAGAAAACAATTGCAATGAAATATTGGACTTAGGTTCTTAAAACTATGCTTTCTTTTTCGAAAACTGTATCCAACATTCACTAACAAGAAAGATCACTAAATAACGAACGAACAAACAAATCTCTTAGTTTTAAAACACAAATGTAGATAATTTGTATGCATGTTTGCTTTGTCGAAATAATTGAATGATATTTTAAAATTTCAAGTTACGAAATAGTCTGCAACAATAAAGAAGCAATAATAGTCATAACAATGATAACAAATACTTTTTTTCAACATTAAAAATATACAGAAAAGTAATATGGTACGAAACTTAAAGTTGTAGATTCATAGTAGAGGTTCATAGTAAATGTGAAATACAAATATACATTTTTCTTATGATGTCTTGCAATTTGATTCCTATAGAATTAATAATTTGTTTCGATTTCCTCGCGGCACACCAGCGGCCCATTCACGGCACACAAGTGTGCCGCGGCACACCGGTTGGGAAACGCTGGTTTAACGTCCTACGACTATGTCCTTTAGGCTAAAGAATATTAATAATTAGGCTTCGGATTTTTAGGTCCCAAAAAATTCAAATTAGGATTTTAAAAAGTGCATTTTAGGATTTTATAGGTTTTTTAAAACACCGTTTAGGATTTTTAGCGTTATATTACTGAAAACGGAATATTACTACACTTTAAACACTTTGTTAGGTATTTCATACTTAAATGGTAACCTTAATTTAGTAAGCTTTATGCTAACCAGTCTTCTGCGTAATAAAAATAATAAAACTCTCCTTACCTTTGACTTTTTTGATAGCTGAAATATAGTTTAACATATGTATGGCCTGTCGTACTATAGTAGTAGTAGTGCTAAAAATAAACTTGCTGCCCCGTTTATTCACAATCGCAGCCGCAAATTACAAAGAAACATGCTGTGTGAAGGAAACCTTGTTATTGCATTGTTGACAACTGGTTGACTACGTGTTTGAAAGTATTTTTCAAGTTAAAAATAACTATAAAGAATCATTTAGGACGTTATAGGTTCTAAAAGCTAATTTAGGATTTTTTTAGGTCCTAACCCCCCAATTAGGACATTTTAGGTCCTATAAAACTAATATAGTTCTACTTATAGCAACTTGAAATGTAAAGAAAACACGAATTTTTTGCATTCACTGTACAGGAATAAAATAGGTTCGAACCTAAGAATCCGGAGCCTATTAATAATTATTACAAGTAAATGATAATGGACAAAATAGGTGGAATGAAAATTTGGGAGGATACAGAAGAAAACCCACGGATACGATGTTGCCTACTATTAAGCTTACCTGGACAGGGATCGAACCAACTACCCCACGCAAAAGAGGTACCCAGGGAGCACACTGACGTACACTGTACGTATTATTAAGGGGTCGTTTGTGAAAATGATGTCTTGCAAGATATTCTGACGTTATTTGTACGCATCGAATATGGCAGAAGAATGACGTTAACTACGACAGAAAAAAAAAATGAACATACACTGCACGGACCATAATAGTGACAAAAATTACGTCAAAAGTGGGACCAAAAATAAACATACACTAGAAATATGCGAACCATAATAGTGACAGAAATGACGTTGTTAGAGGGACCAAATTAATTAATGGAACACGCATGGTCAAAAGTTCAGCTTGACGTCCGGCATTGGAACGGTCGTGTTTGTTTGCATTTTGTGTGTTTTTGTTGTCATTGAATTCTTATGAAAACTTACTGTATTTATTTTAATTTGAAGAAACATGTATGCTGTAGTTGAAGAAGAGGTACCTATAGGAGACAGCAATTCGATTGCAGTTATTAATATGCGATGGTTAACGCCGCGAAAATCGGAAATTTTTTGGCCACCTTACAAGTCGTCATCGAAATAAATGAAATTTTTAAGTTTTACGTCCCACGATTATGCCGGTTAGGCTAAAGGAGACGGTGATGATAAGAAATGAATCAAATGGTGGAATGAGGAAAGTGGGAGAACCCCAGAAAACCCACAAGCACGGTGTTTGTCTACCACAAAAGCCACACGGCGGGAGCCGGGATCGAACCAGGGACCCCAAGCACCGGAGGTGAACGCTCTACCACTGAGCTACCGCGCCCCGCTCATCGAACTTCGAATCACCTATACAAAACAGTGAACCTCCAAATGAAGACGTACCTAAATGCCAGTCGGGCGTCCAGATGACGTGATATTTGGTGACATCATGACGTACCATATGACGTTATTTCATGACCTTCAGAAGACGTCACAAGTGACGTCCGGTGCTACATGAATAAGCGCTCTATTACGGAGCCGCGCCGTGTCCCCCATTTCAACAAAATATAGTTTTTTAATCTTTCGTGGACTATGTCGTGTCGCGGAAGGTTCTCGATAACTTCCAGATGAAATTAAGTGACAATAATCAGGACATATATTTTGTACATATATTTTTAAAAATGAGACCAGAAAAAATTCAAGGGGAGACGATAAAACTTTTATTTCTCGTCTCGTGTCGTCTCCTGGGCAGGTCCATATCCACGGGGGACTAGGGGGCCGGGACCCCCTAAATTTTCACTGCCCCCCTAAAATTTTCACGGTAGGCTTGCAAATGAACTATAATATGGTGATAATGATACAAATGATACAGTATAATATGGTTGGGTCGGGTCCCCCTTAAGTTCTACCGGCCCCCCTACATTTTTGGGCTGGCTACCGGCCTGCTCCTGGGCAACACTAACTACCTTTTTTCCAAGTAGCAAAGCGTTTGGGCGTACTGGAGGAACATTAAAGCACCATGTCTCATTTATTTCTAGTACTCATTTTACTCTAGCTTGAATAGTGTTGCACTATTATATTTCACTTAAATGGCTAATTTCTAACATAATATAAGATGACGTCACAGTTTGGTGCACTTCTTCTCAGTAAACCATACGGAGAGAATAAGGAGCAGTCAGATAATCTGACGTAGCATGCAAACAAGAAAGTCGGTAGCATAGTAGATGTTTTCTTCAAGTATAGTTGCACTGGCACGACCATGGCTAAACGTACACTACAAACACTTGTTTCATTCGGTTATAATATTTCCTCCCTTGTCTTCCTTTGCTGTAATCTTTCTGCCATTTTTCTAATTGTAAAATCATGCTCTGACGTCGTACATCTACAAGCCGGAAATGATACTTATACTATGTATATTATTAGATGGTTGAACGGGAATGTAATGTATTCTTCGATAATAAGCTTTAAATTCCTGGTGGGAGTTCATGTTTTACGGAACCCACTGAAAACTGTAGATCAAACTCTCACATAGCCTCGGTGCTGATAGGGACGCCAAAGACTAATCGAACCAATCAAACCATTAAATTAACAAATAAAGCAGGAAGTTTTAACGCAAAGAGTCCGGAAGACATTCTGTGATTGGTTAATTCATGTAGGTATAATTTGATTGGATTACTATCTGACTTTTCAGCATCTAAGGGTCACCGTGGCTCAGTGGTAAAACGCTTACTTCTGGTGTGTGGGGTCTGTGGTTTGATTCCTGGGGAAGTAAGTTTGTATTGACATCATCATCTCCGTGGGTTCTCCTGTTTCCTCCCATATTCTCATTCCACCAATTTTTCCATCATCAATTCACTTACCTTAGTCATTGTCTCACTTAGTCTAAAAAGACATAACCGTGTAACGTTAAACTCAAAGATTTCATTTCATTTGATTTCTCTTTCCAGCACAGAATCTCTATGATATGGAAGATGTAATTTCCAAAACAGATTCTATTCCAAAGTATTGTTTCTTTGTAAAAAAAAAAAAAAAAAAAACTGTTTTGACTATACATACTACACTTTTTAAAATCAAAATTAAATTGTTGTCTCTATATTCAGTGAAGATCTTTTTAAGGTTATTTGTGTATACGAGGTGTGATCGGAAAGTAATGTTACAAAGCCTGCACTAAAACGTGTATATATTGTTTCATACAACCAATACAGTCAACATATACTACATACATTAGGTTATTTTTCGACATAATTTCCATATCGGTTGAAGCACTTGTTGTCTCATGGGATGAGTTTGAAGATTCCGTCCCGCTATAAAAATCCTGTCCTTGCATGTTCACCAACGTTGTCACGAAGTGTTTCACCTCCTCGAGTAAAACGAAGCGACGCCTTCCAAGGTGCTTCCGGGCTGTAGGGAGGGTGGTCGATGATGTCCCAGCGAAATTGCTTCAACAGCTTGATGGTCTTCTGGGCTGTATGTGGGCGTACTGTGCCGTGCGACCATGCCAATGAGACATTACAGTCTCTTTTGTAAACCTCTACCAGCTGCCGGTGATTTCAGTCGCTGACTCAGAGACATCGAATAACTGAGTTGACTTTTTCACGAGTCCAATTTTCCAAATGAGTCAGCATTCATTCTTTACCTACAACTAAGGCCATAGGTGGTGCGTGGCTGAACCTACCACACACTCCTCATTCCTCTATAACAGACCAAACTCCTCATTCCTCTATTACAATTACCACACACTCCTTATTCCTCAATAACAGACCAAACTCCTCATTCCTCTATTACAATTACCACACACTCCTCATTCCTCTATTACAATTACCACACACTCCTCATTCCTCAATAACAGACCAAACTCTAGAAACACTGGCCTTATATCCTTAGTTTGGGATCCTTTGTCGTATATATACAGGGTGTTTGAAAACAACACCGATAGCGTTTGGGAGCTGATTCCTGACATCAAGATAAGACAAAAAGTATAGACCAACCTGGGTGCACAAATGCTTCCTTTTGGAGTTATAGCCTACCGAAAACATGAAAAAATGAACTTTAAAGGTCCATACCTCCAAAACTATGGGACCTACCGTAGTCGGATCAGTACTTCACAAGGAACTAGCATGTGTGACATCCAAAAATACATGTTTCAGAATCCTAATGTACTCACGCAACATTTTTGTAGGGTTTGTTGAAAAAAAAAAAAAAAACATTTCTCAAGATATTGAATCATGACCCACGTGCAATGAAGTCAAGGATGCTAACAATTTGATTACAGGACTATTATCTAATGATCAGTATGAATGTCTCTTGCATGTGTGAAAAAAATATATCAGTTGCAATAGTTCTTAGTGACAGGACATGACCTACAATCCAGAGTATGCCATTCATACCTTTGGCTTGACTTCCCTCTCCGTTAATGCTGGCCAGACCAGAATTCTTTATTATTATTATTATTATTATTATTATTATTATTATTATTATTATTATTATTATTATTATTATTATTATTATTATTATTATTATTATTATTATTATTTCAAGTATTTCCCCAATTGCTCTCACGACAATGAATGGACACAACCCTGCCAACATCATTTGATAAGTATAAATGCTCACTCATCTGTGCTCGGACCAAAACTAGCGCTAGTGTATGTGTGTGTGTTTGTGTGTGTGTGTGTGTGTGTGTATGGCCAAGTTGGAATTCGACAGAAGAAAAAAGTTTTTGTTGGTGTCACAGTGTCGAAGAGTAATTGAAGAGAAAGTTAACATTTTTAATTTAATGTTTTACATTCATCTCTTCAAGTTAAAGAAGACGGATGAATTAATGAAATTCAATGAAGAGCTGGTAGTGTGAGAATGTGTGAGAAGACCGTAGATTCCGGAGAAAACTCATCGACGTGATGTTGTTAAAAACAAACTCACATAGCCAGGAATCGAACTAAGGATCTCACGTACTAGAGGAAGAGATAAAACTCTTCCATATTTATTCTTTAAACTTAACTTTTTAACTTATTTTGCTCTTATTTATTTCTTCCTTATATTTAATATTCATATCAGACTCTATAGGGACAGGAAGACAGAAATACCGAGGACAGTTGACAATATCCTTGATTTTCAACGGAACTTGAACTCACAACGAATACCATTGAACCACTATCTCCCCAGGAGCTTATTGAAGATTTACTTGAATTAAGGTGTAGCACAGGGCCGACTCTATCATATGTGCAACACATGCATTTCCATAGGGCGACAAATTTCGAGGGGCTGCAAAATATGTCTATATTATTTAAAATAAATATTTCTTGTTGGAAACAGACTTCATGAGGATGGTTGTTAAATTTACTAAGCTGACCTTCTATTTGAATACTACATTTATAAATCATGTTTTGGTCGCATTAGTTTAAGATCACATGGACAGTGCTAAAGCAAATGATCAAACAAATTCCAGCATGAATTGCATTATTGTTGTCAAATACAAGAATTCAATTGTTGGACAGTAGTTAACACCTGCTCCATTTAGTTAGCTACCACTAAGATTAGGGCCCGAAAGTTGAGGAAAAATCTTTTTTTTTTTTTTTTTTTTTTTGCGAGTGCCCGAAGACGATGTTTAACATATGTTGCTTTTGGGTCATTGTAGGTCAGAAAATGGTGGATTTTATTTGTCCTTTTTTGCCTTTTTCGGCGTTTCTTTCTGTTTATTGGTCTTTTTAAAGCTTTTCATAGGTCTTAACTTTTTTTTTTTGCACCATCTTTCAACAATAAATTTACTGGGCATTAACTCGAATCACCACCATCTCTTAAACATCATTTCTTTAGTAAAGAAAATTTAAAAGACATTCTTCAACGACTGGAGTGTAAGACCAAATCTATAACAATCACAAGTCAGATAAGGAGGCGTAACAATGTCCTGCAGCAAGGGGGGTTGAAGGTGGGGAAGTTTTCTTATTTTAGTTTGTACTTCAGTTTGTGGAAGAAGCACAGATCGTTGACATACCAGGAGGTTGGATTTCTTTAGCATTATATTCATTAAATATGTAATTCTGACTAAATTGGGTCTTAGTTTTGCGTCCTTTTTTCAGTTTTTAGGTCTTTTTTATAGATATTTTTATGTCTTTTTATAGGTCCTTTTTAGGCAATTTTTAGGTCTTCAACTTCCAAGCCCTAGTAGTTATCACAGTTTTGATTTGATATGAAAACTAATCTTGTCTTTGGCATGAACAAGTTTCTTAACGAATGTGGAAACAAGTTTTTTTCCTATTTTTTAAACAGACGTAGAAGGAAAAATCAAGAAATAAAGATAAAAGATCTAGTTCCACTGGAATTGCAAACTGATATATTGAGATTGAAGCTCGATATTGAATTTCATAAAAAAAAAAAAAAAATCACTATCTTTCCTCTACAGGTGTTTGCCTTATCTTTCACAAACATAACAGATTATTATTTAAAGGAACAACAGAAACTACAAGATTGTATTTGTAGTGTTTAGGGCTTTGTGAGTGCGAGTACTTTTCCTTCCCTTCGTTGTTCATGATGAGGTAACATACTTAAAATCGTGGCTTTTAAGATTTGTTCTTTCTGCAGAAAGAGGGTCAAATTATGCCATTGCACGAGGAGGCGAATTGAACACGGCGGCCCTGGAGTAGCGAACTCCAGTCTTGAAAGCTAGAAAATGGTAAATTAAGCTAATGTGCTGACCACACGTTAACTAAGTGTCGTGTGGCTGGTTCGTAACTTTTTGTGGCGTATAACGCAAGGAAATACAAGTTTAATCACAAATAAATGGAAGATGACTAAAACCTAAATTAACTATATTAAACGACCAAGAGCAGTTCCACCTCACGAAGGTCATCAACTTCCGATACCATCCTTGTCCATTCTAGAAAGAGTAGTTCTTTTTTTTGTTGTGTAAGGTCAAGACATACGTTACTGTACACAAACTGGAACTGGGAAAAAGAAAAAGCATTCCCGCCTTTGTGTATAATTTGTTGTAATGATATAAAGCATAAAACATATTTAAGAACCGGAAATACCAGGCGGAAGGTAATATAGTTATTTGGACTCGTGTATAAATATAAGAGAACTTCCGATGACCACCAATACTTTTGGAACGTTGAAGTGAATAGGAACAGTAGCAGACCAACACCGTTGGTGGCTGCTGTTTACATACAGAAAGGCTTGGATTGTGTTTACTGTTTTTGCAGTTGGCTTAAGAGTCTCTAGTTTGATTCTCTTTGTGGTTCAGAAGTCATCCTAAGAGGTTACAGAATGAAGTGCTGTGTTGTTCTTCTGTTGGTTCTATCATTGGTTCTCCTGGCAACTGCAGCTTCTCCGATGCAGAGGGCGCCCGAAGATCGACGATACTTACCAGGTAAGAAGTAGGGCTAGGGCCAGTGGCGTATTTAGGGGGGTGGGCTTCCGAGCTTAAGCCCCTCGGAATCTTATTTACTATAGTAAAGTATATGAAATATCTTGCAGAATTTTCACATTTTCAGGCAAAGCCTCCCCGAAACAAAATCGTAAATACGCCACTGGCTAGGGTTAACATTTTTTTGGTGGAGAAAAAGTACTAAAATGGGTGGTAGAAAAAGTTTATGGTAGAAACTTAATGTAAGGAAAAAATATCAATTTTAATAATTATAGTATATAAAGCAAAGGTAATTTTATTTTTTTCTAAATTCTAAACATCTAAATATTTTGTCTCTTGAAAAATATATATTTAATTGATCATCGAAACGATGTAAATGAATATATGGAGGCCTGATGGGTCAGTGGTAGAATGCTTACCTCTGATGCATGGGGTCCCTGATTCGATCTCCGGCCGATAAATAAGCTGTGGTGTACAACATTATGTTCGTGGATTTCCTCGCGATTCTCCCACATTCTTATTCCACCAATTCCTACGTCATCATTCACTTACCTTAGTCATCGTTTCCCTTAGCCTAATGGACATAATCGTGGAACGTTAAACTGAAAAAATTCATTTCTAAATGACTATCACGATTTAACCTTCGATTTGTTGATATATATATATATATATACAGGGTGGGCCATAAGTCCCTTACCACCCCTTATAAAATCCGTGTTCGTGGAAAATAGTGAACAACAAACCATGTAGTAACATAGTAGGCCGAGGGGGAAGTCGGATTGTGATGGTGACCAAGATGGCGGCCATCTTGAAAGCCGCCATCTTGAATTCACGTCAAGATTTTTAAATGGGAACATGGTCATGTGGCATATCATTTTAGGCTAGAATTTAAAGGCAAACACAGTGGTGAAATCGGTTTGTTGATATCTTAATCTGTTCAAAAAGTTACAGGCATTACAGGTTACAGTTAATATATATAAATTTAAAAATATTCATCTTAATGTTGTAAAATATCGTACGTTCTCTACTTGCCAGGAGTACTTTATTAATACCCATTTGAAATTGAAATGGTTCCCACAATGCAACGAAAGTGATATCAGCGACCCTGCTATCTGCAGTCGTAACTAATAGCATCGTCTGCTACTACTTCTTCTTCTTCTATTACTACTACTTTTACTACTACTGCTACTTATACTATTGATCCGTATAGTAAAACTGCACCCTTATTTTAGTGAAAAAAGTGTTACGAAAATTTTTTAAAAAAAGTTTCCTTCAGCCGGGTTTGAACCCATGCCGAAAGTAATTTCCATTTCTAACCTGCCTTTTTCTTAAAGTTAACTGATTCACTGAACGTGCCTCATTAACTTGCTTTACTAATTACTACATTCTACTTAATATTACTTGCTTTTTACTCCTTTAACTTGTTTTACCATTAACCGAGAACGACAGGGACACGAGCACAGAAACATCGAGGACAGTTAAAATTTCAAAGGCTCTTCCACTGGGAATCGAACCAGGAACCTCGTACACCAAAGTCACACGTGCTAGCCACTAGACCAGCGGGAAGGGCTGTCCGCTCGCCTACGAGGACCGACAACAGTTGACGTTTGCTTTCCTCTGTATGTATATGATGCTTCTTGATGTCTTATCTGTATCGGCCAATAAGATCAGAAGATATCTGAAACGTTTGGGGTCCTCAAATATGCTTACTGGCAGTAGCTAATTGTATCAAATCCTTGCACTCTTGAATTATTTGATTCGTTCTTTTTCCAGTAGTTCGTGCTACCCGAAGTGCTTTGAGTGGAGGCGCCACAGTTTCCAGTCACGTGATTATGTTTCAGCGGAAATAACAGCTTAAGTCATGTATCTACATATTACTAAATTTTCTGATTGTTACAGATTGTCATTTGTTACTGGTGAAATAGAAATGGGCGAGAAATATCTCATTTTTTGTGGCCGAATGCTGATTTAAATTTAAATCACTTTCTTAGTTATTTGGGTTTTGTTCTTGTTGTTTATTGAAGTTTAGTGTCGTTGCCCGACTTTAACGGTGACCATTTATGTCGCATATCCCATACATGTAAGGGAATATTTGAAATTCTATTTGGTCAATGCAATTGATCTAGCCACCTATTTCAAAAAACACAATTAAAAACTCACTTACATGTATGGGATATGGGTAAGGGCGCCCATGTTGTGGTTTCCAAGGGGGGGGGGCAAGTATAAGCGACATTTCAAATATAGTTTCAAATTTTGATGTAACAATTATAAAAAATATATTGGGTTTTCGATATTCCGAAGTACAATTTTCTCTAGGGGGTCGAGCGCCCCACCTTGACCCCCTGATGGGCGCCCTTGGATATGGGCTATAGAAAGTTAGAGAGATTATCTCGACGAAGTTCGTTAATGGAATCAATCCGTTACAATATGAACGCATAACGACGATTTTAGCGATGCCTCTTTATTTGTAATATTTTAATATATATAATGCGTATTATAATAATCGTAAGTTCCATATGTACTGCAACTTCCATATGTTATGTTCTATGTGTACTGGAATCTATTGGAAACACAATGACATGAGTATTGGTGTAAGTTCGTCTTAGTTAGAGACAGGCAAATTAACAAACGGGTTGGGAACTTACTATCCAATCTATATAGCAGACTTATAACAGTAGTGTCGTAACTCTAGAATGGCAACTATGACAGTTAGTGCATTATGTAGATACGATATTTGTTTTGATGCCTAGTTTTCAGAAATACTAGAATTACATTTTATAATATCAAATATTATATTAACAACTAAATACATTAGTGCTTTTTGTTACAATATCGTTTTAATCGGAACCTAATTTCTTTACAGAGCCACCTGTAATGCCTATGTACAGAATCAGAAGATCGCCGAAGGGTTTCTTTCCATTCGGAGGCACATCTGCTGGTTCTAAAGTAGGAGCCTACGATAAATTTGGCGGAGTTGGAGTTGGCTCTTTTGCCAGCGGGCATGGCCCTGGTAGCTTCTCTGCTAGTAAAGGCTACGCAGTTGGAGTGGGACCTTTCAAGTTCGCAGTATCCGGGAGTGTGTCGAAATCAGGAGGAATTCTAGGAAGGTAAGAGACGATTATTAAAGCTTCACTTCATGTTGGGAAAATAGGGTAGACTACAAAATTATACGAAGTCACTACTAAAACTGGTCATAGTTATGGGCGGTCGCACTATGGGTGAAGTGGGTGCAGTTGCACCTATGTGTTTGGCGTGTGTTACTGCTTTCTATTGGAATATAATTTAAAGTCATGTTTTCATTCAACAGAAGAACGTTCGTTATAAAATCTCTTGTACTTAAGTAGTTTACATTGTAAAACACGTACTCTTACTTAGATTTTATTAGATACTTAGACACTTAGGCGGTATTCAGAGAGAATTCGTTAATCTAGGTTAGTCACAGACTAGTTAGTGGCATACTAACTCTTTACTAAGGAAGATGTACGGCACTTTTTGGTAATCAGAGCCTACTTTGAGTACAACTAAAAAGTTGATTTGGGTATGATTATGGTATTGGGTATGATACCTCAAAGCATCGGGTGAGAAAAATAAATGTGGCAACTACGGAAAAGTAGATGTGCACATGCGTAGCCTGTAAAAATGAAAATCATGAAATCCGAAATTTGAAATATTGTGTCGCACAAGCTAAACCGTGGCTAAAAGATTACCCTGTGCTCAAGATTTATTAGTCACATGTGATTAACTTCCTCAACTACTACGTCCTAATTACACACTCTGAATACTTTTGATAATCATCCTTTAGTCAAACCCGTAGTAAGGTAATAATAAGACGTCAAAACGACTCTGCATAAGGCCCTTAGATTTTATTAGATATTTCCTTGAATACATTCGTAGTTTACAAGTATGTTTATCTATGTATGCAGTTTCTTTAAATATGGGCATACACATGCTACGTACATGTTAAATATGGGCATTTATTACGTACATGTTAGTATTTTTGGTTTTAGTTTTTCTAAACCGTTCCTAACCTGTACCCTCATTACCAGAATTCTTTGTCCGTTATTGGCCGTAGTAGATTTGTAACTTCCAGTTTCAGTAACAAAATGAGATCAGAAATCGAACTTGATATTAGCATTTAATGAAGTGAAAATGTGTGTTTAATGAAAAGAAAAATGTCCTAAGATGATACTCTAACAATTGATGGATAGTTCTAATTGAAGTGAACAAAATGATATGGTAACTGTAAATTCTCATGCGTAATATTCGAGAAAGTCGAGAAAAACGATTTTTGTATACCTAAAAATTGATGCTGTGTTATTACCACGTCACCTATTAAAGATGACCTGATGTTAAAATATACCGTCATTAACCTTTTTATCATAACACTAGAAACATGATAGTTGAAGAACTTGCTTAGCCTATGGACACTTTTTATATTTTGCTGACACAAGCGAGTATATTTTTATTTTTGGAAGTGAAGAAGGACATATTCATATGCCAAATCACTATGACCCCCTCTCCAACTCATCGTGG